>NW_028238130.1:0-121168 GCF_015680905.1 Coptis chinensis | reverse complement strand
AATTTCATATTGCTCAATGATGATAACTAGTGTTTTTCCCTATCATTTTAATTGAAAGTTAGTGAATGGGCTGCATGTTCTAACTTGATAGATAATATTGTGAATGGGATGACGTGCTACTGAAATATTGTTTTTCATGCTATCTTCTGTCCAGGTACTGGAAGCTGTCACTTATGGTCCATCCAGACAGAGTGCTCTCATCCACAGGCCCATCGAAGCATTTGTTAAGTTGAGCGAGGGTTTAAAGAATTGCAAGATCCAGATAAGGTAATTATTCATAAATCATAGCTGTTTGCTCAACCTTAGAGAAATTAGGGCGTGGTTTTGTTTTGGAGGGAGAAGAATACCATACCTTAGGAAAATGCAATTTTAGAAATTGATGATGCTGTTTAACCATGACCATGATCAGAGGTCCTCTAGTTTATTTTAGATATTTAGTACACTTAATCTATATCTGTATCTGCTAAGTATGGCGGGTTTTCTCTTACTCTGTAATCGTGATGATTGCAACAATGGACATTTGGGTTCTGTGCTCAAATGCAAATATGAAAATGAAGGAGTGCTGTTGCAGGACTATTATAAATAGTATAATTTATTAGTCATATTTTTGGCTTTGGTCAAACTTGAAGTATTATGTTGTATAGTTTTGCCCTGATGCGATGTTAATTCCAATTTTTGGTTATATGTCTCAGCTTAAAAAGCAATGGATGACAAAATTAGACTAAAGGAGGATAAAGAGGAATTTAAGGTTATTTTTCTTCATGCAGGCTCTCTTGTTCTTCTTTATATGCTGAAGAATTGCCATTCACTTACTCTTTTACTTTCTCACTTGGAAGTTGTCTTTCCTTTACAGAGGTTTCTATTTTTTTTTTCCAATATTTCTCGAAGTTATGTTTTCCACCATAGTACATAGTTGGGGCAGTTAGTGGGCTTATAACATGTATATAATCTCAAAACGAGAAATCTTTAGATGGTCTGTGAGGGAAGTGGTGTTACTTATATAAATATTCTTTAAAAAATTAAACTAAAGCGTATGGAAGTAGGGCCTATAGCACCTTATCATCAAAATGCAAGATCCCTTCAAAGTATATATTGTTATGTTATTCCGTTCTTTAGTTTAATTATTTTTTGTTTGATCGATTTCTAGGCTGAGCTAAAAGTGATGCGTGAAGCCTCACAGTGGAGAAGGCTGTAAGGTTAGCTGTAACTTACTATATAGCACGCTTCTCCCTCCATTTTGTTTTCTAATTACAATATGAGACACCAGGATCACTCTACTCACATATAAGAAAGGGTGTATTGTGTTTGTTATATACATAGGTGATGTGACCAAAATAAACTAACTAAATTTTCTTAGAGTACCAAGTGGTTCAAAAGGTTTGAGCAGCATGTAAAGTATGTCATAATAATTTTACCAAAAATGTAGTTTTGTTCATTTATTAAGCTTACAAACGTTAGAACAAGATCTAGGAATATGAGGATTCCCATCAGTAAGACGCTCTTTTGGTCTTAATTGGTGTGGCTTGGCTAGGAAATCAAAAAGCTTTGTGTGTACCTGAGAGGATAGGGGTAAAATTTTGGCTTGCTTTGTATAGTGGCTGTGGGATTTCTGGACTTGGATCTAGAACTTGGTTGAGATCAGGTGGGGGAAGAAGGAAGGAACAATATCAGGAGTAGTTTAGTGGATGTGGGAGGCATGTCCATAACCAACTAGGAAGAGGACAACAATGAGGGGTCTTCCTTGAAAAAAGATATGGGAAGTTGAAACACCTGTTTCAGCTAGTTTTTGAAAAAAAGGCTATACATTGTTCTATCTCTTCATAGTTGAATGGCTGGACGTAGGTTGTGGATTTTCTGCTCATATTCTTCCTGTTTTCTCGGGAACTAAAGCTGCATGCTTTTGCGGCAGAGAAAGCGATGGGGTTTGTGGATGATCTAACATTTATAAAGCTTTGCTAAACATGAAGGTTATTCAGTATGATGGAGAAGAGGAGGGGAGTGGATCGGGGACCTGATTATGTAATGGAGAGGCAGCATGGAAGTGGGGTGGGGGGTGATCTGACTTGCTAGCTGCAGTGCTGATTTTACCACATTGGTGGTGGTTTTAGCCCGTTTGTTTCTTTTTTCTGTTTTGGCTTTTTTCATTTAAGTATTTCTCGTGTGGGTGTACTGCGGTTGGGGGTTCTGGTCCTTGAAAAATAGCATTTGGCTATTGATCTTCCAAAGATACATCAATATATTAACTTTTATTGATGATAGGAAGGTGTCAAGTGGGGGTGTCAAGTGGCGTGCTGGTTAAGACTTGGGGAGGTTGTGCCCAAGGTCTTAGGTTCGATTACCACCTTCACCGGGAAATGAGGTTTTAAGTGGATAAGTGAATAAAGTTCTAACTATCAAAAACAAAAAAATGATAATAGGAAAAAAAACTGTTGTTGGACAAACTGCTTTTGGATCTTGGTTTTTTAGTTCTTATGGAGATCAAGGTAGTTGTTGCGAATAGATCCAGTGTTGAGTTCTTAAAATAGAGCTGACCAACTATTTCGAGGAAGTTACCAAACAGAAGGTAGATCAGCCTCGTTCATTGCAATATTGGACAATACGTAAACATGCCAAAGGCTTGGTATAGAAAGGAGGGGGTGTTTAGAGGTTCATATTTGGGACAACTGCATTTAGGATAGCGTAGTACTAGTCTAGATTATTAAGGGAAACCCTATGGAGATCACATGTGCTCACATAGACTACTAGGAGCATCTCCAGTGGGTCATTTAGAATAGCTAGACACAGGCATATAGGGATCTGGATAAAGGCATATAGAAACTTGATGTATCAAAAACAATGGCTTTAGACCTTCAGTAAATGAAATGAAGGATTGTGTGTAAGCTTTCACAATTGCAGCTTTTAGTCCTCCAGAAATTTTTCCTCGCACTGCAACATGTTTTCTCTTCAGAACTATTTTATTTCTTTGTACTTTTTCGCCAATATTTTGTGCAGACGGTGTATTTGCTTCTGTTGCATTACAGAGTTCAGTATTTTACCGAGTTTGTCACTCATGGCACATAGCTGTATAGATCCGTATTAGACTACCAGTTACTGTCTGAAAGACCCTATTGTTGACATGTGGGTATGTGTTCAATTGCTAGGTATATCAATGGAAGGTGATGATGAGCTTCTTGCTGAAACAAAAATGCCTCCAAAGAGAGACAAATGGATGACAACACTTCCTCCTGAAAGAAAAGTCTGTAATCAAATTCAATTTTGTTCTGATTGTAAATCTTCAGTTAGTTCTTTATGGTATAACCTCTGTCTTAGTCCAGACATATTGGCAACTGAATATTTGTTTGCTTTTAAATGTTTCCATTCGTTTCTCAGCCAGGTGTTACTGTGCATTCTGCTACATCTTTTAGTCGGACTAATAAAGAAGGTCGAGGCGATACTAGTGTTTGGACAGATACTCCAGAGGACAAAACCCAGAAAGCAAAATGAAGTAAGTACATTTCTTGGTGCTGATTGTGTTAATATCCTGTGGTTCTTTACTTTAACATGTTCTGAAAGTTGTTAGTAAAATACATCTATTTCTGTATTGCAGCTATTTAGAGGCTTACAATGAAGCCAAGCAGCACTTGCTTCCAATGAGGAAAAGAAAAGAACTAGTTCTGATGCAGATTTGGTGGACAAATACAATATCACCAAACGTTCTAAATCATTGGTGGAGAAGCACCAAGAAGAGTCAGCTAACCACCGAAAAAGAAAGTCCAAACAAGAGAAAACGAAGGAAAAATACTTAAAAGAGCAAAAGGAGGAAGAATGGGTAGGGAAACACCCTTGGAAGCCTTGGGATCGTGAAAAGGATCTGACAGCAGGACGACAGAACGTCAATCTTGATTCAGAGAATATGGTCAAAGGATTATCTTCACGATTCTCAGGAGGGAATGTACAGAGAAATTTCTTGTAGGCGAGGAGGATGACTTTTGTGCTGTATACTTAAGGCACTTCAGGACATGCAATGTTGGACTTCACCAGCATGTCTCGCAATCAGCCTCAACCGTGTTTCGTAAGGAAAGGAAAGAAATAATGCCAATTCGTTAAATTATGTAAACTATGTACTAATATGATGTTGTAGACATTTCAATTCAGTGTAAAATCAAGTTTTGTAGTGAAGATATTTAGTACTCAGCCATGCTTCTATATCCATTGCGGGTCTGAGGATTATAGTGTGAAATAGAGGAAACTGAAGGTGGCAATCTATTTATCAGAAAAATTGCAGTCGTGAAGATTTCCACCCAGTATTTAGGAGGTACATTGCTATGAGCAATCATAGTTCTTGCTAGTTCTAGTAAATGCCTGTGTTTCCTCTCAGCAATGTCGTTTTGTTGTGGAGTGTGAGGGCATGAATATTGAAGTGAAATGCCATTTTCTTGAAGAAATGATTTGAAAACTACACTTTTGTATTCTCCTCCTTCATCACATCTAAATACTTTAATCTTTGTGTTCAACTGATTTTCTATATTTGACTTGAAAGTTTTAAAACTGAAAAAGACTTCAAATTCTTATGTAATGGAAAAATCCATGTGAACTTGGACCAATCATCAATAAAGGAAACATAGTAAAGAAAGCCATATAAAAGATGGAATAGCAGAAGAGCCCCAAACATCACTATGTATTAACTGTAAAGGTCTTGTAGTACAAGTACTTGATGATGTAAAAGGTAACATAGTTCTTTTTTCTTTGCTTACAAGCATTACAGAAAAGACACAGAACCACAATGACCACTTAACAATATTTTATTTGCAGACATAATTTTATACAATGTGGAAAGAGAAGGGTGTCCAAGCCTTTGATGCCATGTGTTGGCATTTGTCTTTGTTCCAGAGAAAGCAAGAGAAGGAAATGAAACTTGACCAGAAGAAACATTGAAGCAAGTAGAAGCTTTTGGAACAGATGAAATGGTTGAAGAGTTGAACTTTATTGGATATAGTCCATTCTTAGTTCTCCCTTGTAAAATAGTCTTGCCCATGACATTGTCCTTTGCCACAAAATGATTTGGACAGGAAATCATAGAACAGTTATTATCTTTAATAAACTTTTGAACAGAGCAAATTTTGAGAGATTTCTGGAACATGAAGTATATCATTCAAATGAAATTTAGATGTAGGAGTATCTAAAGTAGTTGAACCTATATTTGCAATGTGAAGTCCTTGGCCATCACCAACTAGAACTTTATCATTTCCAGAGTAAGGATGATGAAGAGTGAGATTGTTTAAGTCTGCAGTGATGTGATTTGTGGCTCCAGTATCAGTAATCCACTGAGATTCAGATGAAAGAGCATAATCTGATGTGTAGTAGGAAGCAGGTGAGTTATATTGTGTGTTAGGAAAATAGTCTTGTGTATTTGAGTTTCCAGTTGAACTTGAAGCTTTCTGTGCTGCCATTGCTTGAAGTTTTGCTGGTGGTTGACGTCCAATATAGGAATGATTCATACGAGTATAGCAGTCGATTGCTGAGTGACCAAGCTTGCCACATATTTGACATTCAGTTCTGCCATTTGGATTAACAGCAGGATTACAAGTCTTCTGTGTGTTCTGATTGCTTTGAAAATTTCCTACTCCTCTGTTAAAACCACCACGGCCTCTGAATCTTCCTCTTCCTCTATAATTACTTGAGCCACCTGGATAAAAGTTTGAAGAGGATTCAAAACTGCCAGCATTCCTTGTAGTAGCAAAGGCTTGAGTAGAAACTTCATGAGCAATTTTCTATCTTTCCAGAATGTTAATTTCTTCACTTAAGAGTAAACCATACAACTCATCAACGCTTGCTTCTTCAGTTCTAACTCGAAGAGATGTTGCAACTGGATCATATTCACTTGGAAGACCTCTTAGAACATGCTAAACCATATCACCATCAGTTACTATGATATTTGCAGCAGCTAAACCATCACTTATTGATTTGATCTTCTGTAAATAGTCATGCATATAACCATTTCCCTTTTTGATCCCTTGTAGTTGATCTTTAAGTTGATGAACATGAGCACGAGTTGCTAACGCAAAACGCTTTTCAAGTACACTCCATAACTCAGCAGCTGAATCAATACCTATCACATAAGGGAGAATAGATTCCGAGATAGCTAGTAGCATTCATCCATATTAGCAAGGTTTGATCTTGTTTAACCCATTGTAAATACTCTGGATTTTCTGTTTCTTGACCTTCATCATTGATGAGAAATTGGGGTAGACATTTACATGAATCATTAACAAAGCCAACCAGATTGTTACTTTTGAGGATTGGTTTGAACAATTGTTTCCAAAGTAGAAAATTATCTTTAGAAAGTTTAACAGGAACGAATTGAGAGATGTTGATTGAGTTCATGTTAGTTGATGATGAAGTCATTGTATTAAGTATGTAATGAGAGAATCAATTTTGAGTAATATAAAAGAACAAGAATCAAGAACAAGATATGTTAGTTACAAGTTTGTAGAGTAGAAGCTTCTATTGTAACTGTTTTTTGCTAAGCTGGCATGGACTGAAGTAAATAACTAATTCTAGTTTATCTTCATTGTAGTATTTACTCTAAATAATGGCCATCTTAGTTTTCGTCTATTTATTGGAGTTTGAGAGAAGTTGTTGAAAAGTGATGGAGTCTTTCACATGTTCTCTTCTTTTTGCACAATGAGTTGAATGTGACTATATATTTTGTTGTATAGCACAACTAGTTAAACTAGCTAAAATGCACGTGCTCGCACGTGGATGGAAAATAAAAATGTAGAATGAATTTTGAGTATTTACATATGTCAAAAGAATGATTTTGATTTTTGAGCATTGCATATCAACCATTTCACCATCAAAGTTTTCAAAATTCAAAACTATTATAACTTTCACAGTGCCTTATTATTTATTTTTTCTAGCCAAAATTCCATATAGAGATTAAAATTTCAAGAAACTACATCATAAAATTGGTAAGCAAAGTTTTATTTATCCAGAGCTCCTGCTTTTTACCCCATGGTTCTTTTGAGAGTTCTAGAATGTAATTTGGTCAAAGTTACAAACACAAGCACTTGTAATGACAAAAATCATAAACCTGAATCAGCACTGAACACTAACATATCAACATGGGAACTTATCAATGAAAGTCAGGGTGGACTTCATCTTCTACTCTTTGATCATTGAAATTGGTCTCGAATATGTTATGGTTGAACGGAGCCTGAGCATCATCCAAACTTCCAGTTGTTCCAAAACAACAAATAATCTTCATCTTCTGCCAAGTAATCACTCCACTTGAAGGTCCTTGTGCCATAGTTGGCTGAGATTCCCTTTGTTCCCTTTGCTCTGCAAATTTCAAACTTACAGCATGAGTAATATGCTGCAGTTTACTTAATTCAATTTAATAACCAAAACAAAAGGTGCCTGCATAGCTTCTTATATTTGACTAAGTGATTTTTAGTAAAACTATACATATCAAATTCCATCCCAATCTTTTATGTAGGCCATGCTGACTTTAGACTTGTTACAATGGTCAGAATATGTGATTACATTGCTTAGCTTGAAGCAAAAAGAAGAAGTGCAACTGACAAATGCAATTCAAATTTTGGTCTTGCTTTGTTAAGACTTGAGAAAGATTCAAATCTGGGTTACTTGTGTTGGAAACAAAAGGGTTTTTGTCATGTCTTGGTAGAATGGTAGAAGGCCCACTACAAGGGTAAAACAACTACACAATTAGTTACTATGTTTTGATGGATTCCACCTCCATGGTCTAAGCCAATGCACAACCAGAAACCTATCAAACACTGAATCTAATATACACAACTCAAACTTCACTTTGAAATCATGAAAAAATAGCTATTCAGCACATAAAAGGGAAGGGAAATAACTCTACAAGAAAATATATCATATGGCAAGCACAAAAGACTGAAGATTAAAACCGTGACCAAGCTTGATTACCTTGGGTGATGGTTGGACTATTAAAACTCTTTCTCTTTGCAAAAGTGGGACTATACAGCTTCGTTTCCTTGGGCTTGTTCAGTTCAGCAGAGTAACTCTTCACTTGAGAGTTGCTTGGCTTGTTATCTGTCTTTCTCTTTGCAAAAGTGGGACTGTACAACTTCTTTCCCCCAGACTCGTTCATTCCAGTGGAGTAATTCTTCAGTCTCGGTTTCTTAAACATCTCTTTAGGCAATTTTGTGGCAATCTCTGGTTCATATCCACCTCCTGTGTAGTAACAGTATACTGATATACATTGCAACAAGAAGTTGAATTTGTCCTTTCTTTTAGGTTCACATACAAAAAGTTTAGGAGCACCTATGGGTTGTGCACGATGCACCCAATTAACCTACACTACTGATTTTAAGTAGTGAAATTTCGAGTTTTGGCATTAGGAAACCAATCCAAGTGGAGTACCTTCATTTAGAAACATGTACAGGATGCAATATTCAACATTTCAACTTGTGAATTGTGATGGTATGTCAACATAAGTTCAAATACTTTCCTTGAAGTTCACCCCAAATACAATAATGGAGAACGCCGCATCCCGTACATGTCAATTACTATCCATGTGTTTCATGTTGCCATAAGTTTTTCGAACTTCCACTTGTCTGTGTGATATAATGAAAATTTCAGTAACAAAAGTAACATTTAGGCTAATGTGTCCTTCTACATAACCCCAGTAAGCCCATGTTTTCGAAGCTACAGAGTCTTCATGCATAATCACTGAGGCAAATATTTCAATTTAAATGAATATTTCAAAATATGTGTTTTATAAGTAAAATCCATATTCTCTTCGTCATCATGCAAGGATCTCAGAGGAAGCTAATTTACAAGGGAAAATGTTATAAAAGACAATGAGTACAATCAAAGAGTTAACTATGTTTACGCCTTGACGGATATAACTTGGCTTCAGATCGCAATAGAACAGTCACACAAACAGAAAACAAATTCAAAGTAATGCGATAATGTTAAAAAGAAAGTGCAAGTCTAGAAGGTGCAAGATGTATACCCGCTAATCACTTTTAGCATGAGACTGGCGCAAGTAAAACCGATGGCATAACACCATTGCAGTCGCTATTGTCAACTGAGGTCTGCAATATAAAGCATCATTATCTTTCATTACATGTCAATATGGCATGAATATATTTGAAGTGAAAAGGCTTACACTTGCAGCTTCTTTCCCAAGTAGGACTTTTTCTATCTTTGTCTAGCCTTTTGATCATCAGGAGACAGTGAGAATGAGAAAAACCCTTTGGATAGGAAACCCATCCAAACAAATACAGGATGTAGCAGAGGACAGATTAATCAGGTAATGGAGGTTGTGTGTTGCACCAGTACACGGTTGACTCATCATTATCTTTCTTTAGAAAACGTTTTCCAAGTGATACCAGGTCTAACTTATAAGACTCAAAATATGATGGGATGGTAGCCTCAAGCCAAAGATTACCTAGTTCTCAACATTTAACTGGGGTTTTGGCTTAGGCAAGTAAATAAACACCATCTAAACTTTGGCCAGGAGTAATATGGGTTTCAGTTGTTGAAGTCTGGCTATGTCTGGGTTGTAAAATTGTAATTCAGTTAAAGATGGTAGTAGTTTCCCAGAGAAACCTTGGATACACATCTGCAAGGACATCCTGGGATTTATACGTAACAGGAGCAAATAAATTTAAGCACAGACACTTGGTTCAGTCATTTTTAACAACTAAATTGTATCAAGCTGAAAAGTCATACAAGTGAAAAACATTAATAGGTATTGAAATGGAAGATTCAAGTTTTAAGAAAGTAGGATAGGAAACACTTTATATGTGAACATCGCTTCTCATTAAAATGACTCTGGAGCACCATGTGCAATTTCAACAGTACCAATTTCATGACCCAACTAAGAAAACATTCAGAAAATTGGACAGCACTGCAACAAAAATCCAAACACTTCCCAGGCATACCTTGGTTCTAATGCTAGTAAAACCACCATTGTTTGCAGTGGAGACAACACCTGAAGGATATCAGAAACAAAGTTTTTAAGAAACGAAATTAACCAATATACGACCTAAAAGTCCTCAGAGCAATAATACACATTAATCATATATTCTTGGAAGTAATTGAAAGGTATTAACCTTTAAAGAGCCCAGTGGGTCCACCACTCTCACTGCCTGTTGGATCAACTTGAAAAGTACTTTCACTAATTCCTCCCATGGCAACATCATCTAAAGCACCCCAAGGTAAATCTGCGGATAAATTATCTGCAGTGGAAACTCACTATGTTATTGACATAAGGGTGAATAAAAATGTCCTTAGGAATAGAATTTCCATCTAACAAATGTTCTGATCAACATAAGTATGAGACACCTTCAATCAACTGTTGGAAGTTAACTACGTTTTCCTGACGCCAACCAAAGCTGTACCTTGAAATCCAAATAGCAACTTCCCATTTTGAAGGCCAACGCTTTTCTTCACAGCATTAATTACATTCTGCATGCATCCCGATATACTCCACCATTTCAGGTGAATCATCTTTTATCTACACAACAATCACAGGAATATTAAAGGTTAGTCAATAATCACATGTATAGACATATCACAATATAAAAAAATAAGATCCGGAATTCAAAATTTTATAAGAGAATGAATCTGACTCCTGACACAATAGAGACAGTCATATACACACCTCTAGTTCGAAAAACTTGATTCCCTATAAACATAAGGAAATCCAAATGTTAATATACAAAAAAACGTTTACACACTTCTAAATGTGCATTCAAGCTTTAAGATTAAGAAAATAACAAACAATGAAGTTCAATATGCTACACTCACTCAGCTGTCATCTAGAAGTAATAAATTTAATCAACTAATTAGGGATCAAGATCCTACTTGGCTGTATTTTTGCCTATCAGGAGTGTCTCCTTCCTTAGGGCCAACAATGTCAGATACTGCATTGATAACTTTCTTCACTCCTTTGAAGTACTCAGGAATTAGAGTACTCTCCTTGGTAATGTCTCCAACAATCTAAAAGAATAGGATACCAAATTATCATTTTTTGCACAAAATTATTTTGTTTTTTTAAAAAAAAAAATGGAAAACCTAAAATCCTTCACATTCATTAGTTGAGAGAAAATAAGTTACCATGTCAACATCCGGGCCTAGCATTCTTTTCACCTTTTCTTCATTTTTAACCTGAGAGAATGAACATTTGTAAATGAAAATTTTGAAAGAATAACAAAAAGGAAAAGTGAGATAAATATTAGTTTACTCAACTCCTCAGCTTCTTTCATTGATCTCATACACATTCAATTCTTGCAACTTAGCTGAAGGAAAAAAAAAAAAAAAACAAAACATATTAGTTTACCAAAACACATAGATCATACAGAAATATATATATTTATACTCACTTGGCCTTGCAGAATCAGAAATGGCAGCAACAGTTTTAGTTTATTTCTTATTCCAAAAGAAAGACTTAGTAGTGAATGTTACCTGTAAAATTGATAAAACAATACAGTCTTAGATGGGGAAAAAAAACATGAACCAAGAGGACGAAGAGATGCGTAAGGGCTTTAAATCAATATCGAAATCAAGTAATCAAATAGAGGACAAATATATTTCCTTTTGAAACCGAGATTTTTTTTGTTCGTTTGACTTCTAATAATAATCGGGAGTAGAGAGACAATCAGGTATGTTTGTTTTTTTTTTTTTTGTGGCTTTCAATTTAAGTTTTTATAAGGGAGAACAAATTAGGGGAGATTTGGGAGAGAGAAGAAGAAGAGAAGAAGAAAAGAGACGGCTAGTTTCTTCCATTTAATTTCGAAATAAAAGGTAATTATTTGGCAACTAATGAAGGGTAAGTCTCGAACAATTGAATAGTGGCGTGGAGTTGATTTCCGACCTGAATTTACATACACGTCCTTAAGTTACTATGTAATCTTAAGGGAATAGATAGATAGTAAATTTTGAAATGACGAAGTAGTCTTTTTAAAGGCATTGAATAATTGATTTTAATATTTTTATCGAGGGTATTTCATTGATGAAAAAATGTTGGTCCAATTTAAATGTCCACCATTATGGTATACCAACCAATTGAGATATATCTATATAATAAAAACAATTGGTTTGAACAATTGTTTCCAAAGTAGAAATCGTTTTTAGAAAGTTTAGTTGGAACGAATTCTAAGATGTTGATTGAGTTTGTGTTTTTGTTAAGATGATCAATCATAATCTATCCAAAATCAATCAAAAGTCAACAATTCATACGGGCTTATAAATTGTTGGTTACAAGTTTGTAGAGTAAAGCTTCTATTGTAATTGATTTTGGGCTTATAGATAACGGCAATGGATGACTTACGGTTGGAATAAATTGAGTAATTCTAGTTTATCTTCATTGTAGTATTTACTATTTAATGGCCAAATCTTAGTTTTCGTCTATTTATTGAGTTTGAGAGAAATTGTTGAAAAGTGATTGAGTCTCTTACATGTTCATATCCTTTTATAGAATAGATATAGATGTGTGGTATATTCTTTTGGGCTGTAAGCAAACTCAGCATACAAACAGTGGCAGCAAAATGGGTCCCTTTGGTCAAAGTGCAGCAAAATTGGAAATATTATGTTAATTCCACAAGCTTTCAAGCAAACCTTCAGCAATTATTATTGACTGAAGCAATCCATGCCAACATTATCAACAATAGATTCACATACAACATGAAAGTGAACTAAATGTTTTCTGCCGAAGTGAAGGCAATGAGTTCAAGATCACATTCAAATCTTGCCATGTCTTCTTCATCTAAGGAAATCCATGCTTCTACTCCATCACCACATTTGGTATCCATTAAAATAAAAAAATTCTTAAAGTCGCAATTAACGGTTGATATCCAAATAGGCTTTCCCCACCCAAAATCAGCTTCATAGAAAGGAAATCTGCACCAGCTGGTAAACATGAAAAGTTCTAGTACACCTTTGACTTGTTGTTCATTAACCTCTTTGAGATGATTCCAGTACGCCGAAAGTCCATCACCTTGAAGATTTCTCACAAATTCCCCGTTAACTTTGCTTACAGCTTCCCGCATCTGGCTCACCAAGCAATGCAATTCTGGAGGGCTCTCGGTTCTTAATGTTGCCATTGCACCACTGACTAGATTGCCGAAAAACAGATTAGACAGAGGTGGAACCATTCTCCAACGTAGATTAACCGCATGGTTCGCCACGGTTACCGACTCTACAGACCTCGTTCGCATTCTAACAAACTTCATGGCACACCTCCAAATGAGTGCAGAAACTGCTTCTACTCGGGTTGGGTGCTCTACATATAATTCGTTGGAAGATTTAGCTTTAAGTGCAGCTACATTCCGTGCATCGAAGACAAACCTTTTATTTATAACATTTTGCGGTGGACTGCCAGTGCTGGTATGTACATAACTTGTTACATCCCCCGGAGGGAAAACAGATGTCAAGTCCAGTTCTGGGCGAAGAATGCCGTCCTTGTCTTCTCTTGTAAGGGCAGCCCAATTATTGAGAAACAAACCCAAAGACGAGGCATCACCGGCTTTATGAGACAAGCACACGCCTAGTGCCATTCCTCCGCAGTCAAAATTATTGACTTGAACGGATAATAATCCTTTCCGATCCCATCCATTTATAAAAGTAATGTCTTTTGGAAGTAAAAGGTCTAACTCCTCAGATATAGGATTGTTCAGAGTATCCGAGAGATGGCCATTCACTCTAGCTTCAAAGAAGTTTACACCTTCATCATTACAGTTGATAACTTGATTGTCTACGATCCTTCCCCCTAGATGATAAAAATGAGTTAGCATTTCCGATAAGGATTTCTTTAGTCGATCAGTTCGCATATCATTTTCGACTTTGTCGTAGTCATTTAAGGAGTAGAATATAATGATAGTCAGAGGAATGGGAGGGGCATATTGATCAATGCCGGAGAGCTTGAAGGTTCTAAGGTGATGGGGTGTTGGGGAGGATGGTTTGATGGTTTCTTTGGAGATAACCTCGAGCTTAAGGACCATCTTGAATTCTTGAGTGTTTGTGTGAGACTTTGATGGCAATGGCTAGTGTAGTGATAAACTCTCTTTTTCTAAGATCAATTGTGAATAGAATAGGTTTGGATTGATTTGATAATAAAAAAGAAATGAAACTCAAGCTTTTGTATTCATCATTAATAGCGGTTACAAAGTCTCTCTCTATTTCGCTCTGGTTTTACAAGTATTTTTGTAATGAATCGAATGTCCTTCATTTCTCTTGATCATCGCTTTATATAGTCTTCCATTACATATCACTACAGTAACACCTCTACAAAATATGTCAAGTCACCCAACTCATTACATATTTGAAGCCCTTTTATTATATATATATATTTCGGTGTACCATAGTTTTTGTACCATAGATTTTACAATAGATCTGGACCACACAACACACTAAATCTAACGGTTTTGAAACGAATCCAATTGGAAAAATGGGACAAGCCAAATATGGCTTAAGCCAAGCCAATTAGGTGTAACTTTCCTAAACACAAGAAGATACACACTCTCTCTCTCCTCTCCATATTTTCTAAATACAGTCGTACATGTCTCTCTCTCCTCCTCTCCAAATTGCCTATTTCTACTTCTCAAAAATCAGCGACAAAGAATACAATTCTAAGAGATGGAACAAGAAACCTCATTTCGATTACTTCCAAATTAGACAAAGAACCATATTAGACAAATAACCATAACCAAATAATTACATAGGTTTCGATTACTTCCAAATTCCTTTTCGAGTGTACGTAGTTAGTGTACTAAGTTTTAATTTTTTATGTGGTTTCTTCCTTTGTTATACGGAAGAACACAGTTTCTAAAATTGGATTATGATTGGCTTGTGTGACAAAATGCAGAAGAAGTACACGAGGTTAAAAGGGGAATGATTCCTTTGCAACGAGAATTTCTTTAGTTTGTCAAAGAACAAGGTTGAATTGTTAAGAGTATTGATGTGCGTCAGGCTTTGATTCTGATTGTTGGTCGGGGTTCTCCTTTCGACCTCCACCACGACATCCATATTTAATCATTCAACTGTTGTTAGCTTCATTATTGTTGTTGTAGTGCTATTACGTGTATTAAGATCCTATGTAAGTTGTTCTATCACTAGTATCACTTCAAATGTTAAGTGTAGAAATTCACCCAATTTCATTGTTTGGCACACATTCTTTTACCATACACACAAGCCAAAATATAATAGTGACAGGGGAACACTCCATCTTGTTCAACTTATGTTTTGGGCAGCAACTTCACGACCATGTGGAGTAGATCAGCCTAGGCAATGATAAATTTGTGGTACTTT
The DNA here is from genome assembly GCF_015680905.1 of Coptis chinensis. Classification (NCBI taxonomy): domain Eukaryota; kingdom Viridiplantae; phylum Streptophyta; class Magnoliopsida; order Ranunculales; family Ranunculaceae; genus Coptis; species Coptis chinensis. The sequence continues at coordinate 105,886 of NW_028238130.1, read as the reverse complement.
CATTGCAATTCGTATTCTAATTAATGTTAGCACCTTGTGTGTTGCAAGAAGGAAAGTCACATAGAATGCTCATGCGTACAAATAACTAAATCAATATAGCATACTCCAAATCTCACTCCACCACCGTTTTTATTCAAAATCCACTCTTATTACATGCAAATTCCAGGAAACATATTTAAAGTTCCTAGATACTAATCTTATTAATGCAAGTCTGCCACCCTTGTAAATAGCCTTCAGATCGATAGCCTTCAAAATCACTCTGTAGCAGCTCCAGGATATCTAAGTGTGTTCCAACTCATTGCTCCTCTTCACATTCGAGGTCTTTGCAGAAAATAAAGAAAGTTATATTATATTATATTATATTTGTAATTATCAAAATAAAAAGGAGATTAGTATATTCATACTAAATTTTAATGTACCTGGGGGATTCGACTTTGCTCTTTTTGAAGTTGGATTTTGAGGGCAATTGCGGCTGTCATGGTCAGCAAAAGTATTGCAAGAACGACACTTCCTTTTGATTTTGTTTGTTGCTACTTCAATAAGATGCAAATGTCGACCATGTTTCCCTGTTGGCACATCTTCAGTTTTTTTCCTGCTACCTTTTGTTTGTGAAACCTTCGGATCTAAAAGTATTACAGGCTGTTGAACTGGACTAGGATCCTCCCTTGAAGCACATGTAACATCTAATTCTTCTGAAACATCTTCATCAGCAACTTTATCGGGCATAATTTCTGATATTTGTTTACCGAGTTCTCTTAGACCATCCAAAAACAATTTATAGCTTGCTGGAGTTCGAGACGCAATACACACCAATTTAGTTGCTTCTTGACACAAATAACCGATGTTCATGGCATCAACTTGTTCTTGACAAAGAGACCCTTCCTTCCCACCTCTCCAAAATCTGTTAGCCCCTTTCAACCATCTTTTATTAATGAAACTTTCGGGGATTTTATAGAGATCAAGTTTTGATAATACCTTCAATATGTGGGCACACGGTATTCCAACAAACTCATAATGATTACATTCACAAATACCTTCACAAGTCTGCGGATTCCATTGCATAGTCCAATGCTCACTCTCACCATCAGCCTTGCTTTTAATGAACTTCACGTTACATGTAAGCAGTGGTTTAGTAGTAACAATAATGTCGGTTTTGTACAACTCGGAATTAAGAAATTGAGTCCTAAACTTTTCAAACATCCTTCTTGTATATATCTTGAATGCGTGTTTCATAATATAATTTCTCCCGATGACAATTCGGTTCTTTTGTTCTGACTCATAATCTTCAGTTCTCTCCTTTACTTCCATAGTCTTCAAAGCTTGTTCATATTTTTGAACAAATTCCCTTAAATTAGTGGTGCCTTTAATATTATTTTTGAAAAACCCGTTTATCCCCTCACTATGACCAGTAGTATTCATACCAGCAAAGAAAGTAGTTTGATTGTACACAGGAACCCATGCCTCACGATCTTCAAATATTCCAATGAGCCAAGAATTTTCATTTAATTCGTATTTAGTCATCAGTGTGTTCCATCTTCTCTCGAAATCTTCAATCCTGAATGTCCATCTTAGGCATTTCTTAACATCTCCTTTAAATTTTGAGCCTTTGTGGTACAAATGTCCCAACTTCTCACCGAATTTTTTCTTAATATGCCAATAGCATAGCCTGTGACGTGTGTTAGGGAACACTTTAGGTACAACAACTCTCATGGCTAGGTCTGAGTCAGTAATAATAGAAATTGGAGCCTTTCCCCCCATTGCTTCTTTCCAAGTCGAAAATAGCCATATGAAACTCTCCTCTGTCTCGTCTTGTAGTAACCCACATCCAAACTGGATAGTTTGAAAGTGATGATTCACACCGGTGAATGGTGCAAACGGCAACTTGTACTTGTTAGTCTTGTATGTAGTATCAAATGACACTACTTCTCCAAACTGTTCATACGACATGCGAGACTTAGCACCAACCCAGAAGAAATTAACTGCTCTACCTTCTCCATCATACTGAATAGCATAGAAAAACTGTGGATTCTCAATTTGTCTTCTTTGGAAGTGGTTAAAGACCCACTGAGCATCCCCAACATCAAGTTTTTGCCTTACGTCACGAAGATGATTCCAACAATTACGATCATTGAAACCAATGACATCACCTCCAAAGACCGTTGCAACTTTGTTTATTTGTATATTTGCCATCTGAAAAAGTTCCACCATGCCTTTCGCTGCATCAGGCATCATTCGGTTTGGCTTAAGAAATATCTGTTTAGACGGCGAGACAAATGTGTGATTGTGTTCATCACAAAACCGTCCAACCTCCCACTTCAGTGTGGTTCGCCTAAGCTTAACGTACATATACGCTTTGCATTCCCCTCTTTGTGTTGATGTATTCAAACGTGGTCTCTCCACATTTTCATTTAACTTCTTCTTGTGAGAACCAAAATGTGAGCATGCAAGACAAACATTTGTTACCTTGTCACAATGCAACCAAGATTTGTTAGAAGATCTTGTAATAGTTGAGAATCCTTTGCTTACACCATATCGTTCATAGTATTTTTTTGCTTCTTCAAAAGATTCAAAAGGCATCCCTGCATAGGGTGTTTCTATGGTATTGTCTAAATCCTTTGTGGGAGATTGAATTGTGTTCTTTTCTACTTGGACAGAAGATGCTTCACACTCTGCGACTCCACTGAAGTTGCCCGGAAGCTCACATTTTTGGTCATGAGACTCGTCCATTTTCCGTACGTAGCACCTAAAAAAAATAAAACGATAAAAAAAAAAATTAATACAACCATTTTAAGATTTATTTCACATATCAATGAACGTATCAAAGACTTCTGTTGTTATATTATTGTGAAAGAACCTTTTGTAATAATGTATCAAAGATATCCATATGCTCATAACAAAAAAAGTAGAAATCACAAAACAAAAATAATTACGAACCACATACAAAACAAATTCCAAAAGCCCCAAACTAAATAATACGTTCTAGCTACGTCAACAAGAGCATACCGAATGGTCGTTAGTTGCTGGTTTATAGCTAGTTCACTTAAATCTTTCGCTCAACGTACACCTAGTAGGAAGAAAAAGATATAGTAGGAAGAAAAGGAGGACGAAAATTTGATTTGTAACGTTTGTCTTTTTTTTTTTTTTTGGTTTAGTGGTGGACAGTGAAGAGAATAGAGAAAACAAGCGAGATGGAAACAGGAGGTTCCGGTTCTTTGTCTAAGTCCTCTGCTGGGTCGAAATCCCTTGTTAGATTTGGTAGAGATACAAAATCAAAAAATGAGAAGTAGAAATAGGCAATTTGGAGAGGAGGAGAGAGAGACATGTACAACTGTATCTAGAAAATATGGAGAGGAGAGAGATAGTGCGTATCTTCTTGCGTTTAGGAATGTTACACCTAATTGGCTTGGCTTAAGCCATATTTGGCTTGTCCCATTTTTCCAATTGGCTTCGTTTCAAAACCGTTAGATTTAGTGTGTTGTGTGGTCCAAATCTATTGTAAAATCTATGGTACAAAAACTATGGTACACCGAACCTGCTCGTAGATATATAGATATATAGATATATATGTGGTCCATTAACTTAAACAGATCGGGCCCAAATTTGTTAAAACTAAAAAATCCACCTCAAACATTTTCATATTTTCCACCGCGGAAAACGAGATGGGACCGCCCCACAAAACTAACTCGTGCATGCATAGAGTCTTACTAAATAGTAATTATGGGCCTACCACAACAATCTGGGATGTGAGAAAGATAAACGAGTAATACACTTGATCTATGGTTCTCTTGTTCTTTCTCTGGGTCTGTGTGGTGGAACTCGTAAGCATGGCCCAAAATATCGCCGAGATATCCGATATCTCGCCGATATATCTCGGTAAATTGGTACACCGATATCGATATTTCCGACATATATCCACCGAATATTAAATCCCTTTTTTTCCGAGATATATCGGAATTTCCGATATGAAAGTTTATATCGCCGATATAATCGATATTTCCGAGATAATCGATATATATCAGTTGACTTTTTGACCAATTGTTAATAATTTAATATTGAAATTTCCGAAATATCCGAGATATATCCGATATTTTAGAAACTTTGGACTGGTCACCAAAAAAACCGATATATCTGATATATCCGATATATCTCGGTTTTTAAGTACACCGATATATTAACCGATATCGAAATTTTGGGCCTTGCTCGTAAGTAATTGACCCTCTAACTACAGGTCCCAATCCCCACTATCCCATTCAGTATAATGACGCAGAAAGGGAAATACAACAAACTGGATGGGTACATATAATGGAGACATTATAATATATTTTTTGTTCTGCATAAACTAGTTTAACGACTTTCTTATCAAACACTTATTACGAATGCTGCGCTGAAGTAGAGGCGGGGGCAAGTATTTAAAGAGGAAAGAAAATAATGGTGGGGATATTAGAAAAACTTTAAATGTAAAAAGTAAGTTTGTTGTTTAGTGACGGTGGGGATGAAAATCTACTATCTATATACTAAAAGCAGAGACCTTTAAAAGAAGGATTTTCTCTCTCTCCATGTGGCACTCTAATATGAGAGTTAGTTTTTTTCACCTTATGTGGCACTCTAATATGAAAGATAATATTTTCTAATAGTCTCCCCACGCATCACATGGAACCTCTTTGGAGTTTGTGTGTATTTCTAATTTTTATATTTGGAGAGTTTGAGTGTATTTCCAATTCTTATATATTTGATCAAATAAAAAAAAAATACTAAAAAATAGGTGATTTGTAGAAATCTGAATCAAACACTTTTAGTGTTCCAATTCTTATATATTTGATCAAATAAAAAAAAAATTGCTAAAAAATAGGTGATTTGTATAAACTAATTCCCTATTACAAATCATACAATTTTAGTATCTATGATAAAACACCGTCTTATTTCGAATATATCCTTAATATGGCCTCAAAACATAGTTAAAAACAATTATACAAAATATATAATAGAAAAAAAAATAACGGCAAAGCAATAATGACAAATATTTTAAAATATATATAATATTGAATGAAACTAACGACAAAAAACAATTAATGGGGAACGGAAAATTGGATGCAAATGCATCAAACTAACCTCAAAAAATATTTAACGGGAAATCGGAAACTGGATGCAAATGCAAGCATTAAACTAATCTTAAAAAGTAATTAATAGAAAATCAGAATATGGATACAACTGCATTAAACTAACCTCAAAGAATAATTAACATAAAATCAAAACTTGGATACAAATACATCAAACTAACATCAAAAAATAATTGTCGAAAAATCAGAAACTGGATGCAAATGCATTGAGCTAACCCTCAAAGATTAAATTAACGGAAAATCGAAAACTGGGTGCAACTGTATTGAACTAACCTCAAAGAAAAATTAATTATAAATTGGGAACATAATGCAAATGCGTGGAACTAATCTTAAAAAATAATTAACGGGAAATCGAAAATCGAATGCAACTGCATTGAACTAATCTCAAAAAATATACTGGATGCAAAACCTCAAGAAATAATTAACGGGAAATCGAAAATAGGATGCAAACTCATTAAACTAATCTCAAACAATAATTAACGGGAAATCGGAAACTAGATGCAAATGCAACTTTATCAAATAATAAACACGAGAAATCGAAAACTTGATGCAAATACATTAAACTAATCTCACAGAATAATTAACGGAAATCGAAACCCGGATGCAAATGTTTGAACCCGACCTCAAAGAACAATTAATAGAAAATTGGGAATTGGATGCAAATGTATTGAACTAACCGAAAAGAATAATTAACGATCAATCAGAAATTGGATGCAACTGCATTGAACTGATCTCAAAAAATAAATAATGGGAATTGGAAATTGGATGCAACTGCATTAAACTAACCTCAAAATATAAATAACGAAAAATCAGAAACTAGATGCAAATGCATTAAACTAACCTCAAAACATAGTTGTGTTATATGTTGTGGGAATGTCTCGATAAGTATAGTTTTGCATTTAAAATGATGTTTATCTTATCTCTTTCCGTATGATTGGAAATTCCTTGCTATTTAAGTAGCTTCAATATATATGAATTTAAAAATTAGGCAATCTCATAAAATTTCAATCAAACTTCTATTATTAAACAAAAAAATGAAGTTGAAGAATTTTATCAAAGGTGAGTTATTTTTTTTTTAATGGAGAGTGAGGTTTTCACGTTATAAGAAATTTAGTTGAGTAATCAATATAATATTAATATATAATAGTTATGCATATTTGCAAATATTTTTTAGAATAATTAATATAACAACACCCGTTCGTAGATAATTTTTGAAGATTCCACATAGTGAGTCATGCATAATTTAAAGAATAATTAACGAGAAATCGGAAACTAGATAATCTTCGATGATCCCACATAGTAAATTAAGCATAATGTGGGATGTGAGAAAGATAAACTAACTCGTGCATGCATAGAGTCTTACTAAATAGTAATTATGGGCCTACCACAACAATCTGGGATGTGAGAAAGATAAACGAGTAATACACTTGATCTATGGTTCTCTTGTTCTTTCTCTGGGTCTGTGTGTGGTGGAACTCGTAAGTAATTGACCCTCTAACTACAGGTCCCAATCCCCACTATCCCGTTCAATATAATGACGCAGAAAGGGAAATACAACAAACTGGATGGGTACATATAATGGAGACATTATAATATATTTTTTGTTCTGCATAAACTAGTTTAACGACTTTCTTATCAAACACTTATTACGAATCTTTGCTTATTTGAGTGAAGTGGGGAACAAGTATTTAAAGATGAAAGAAAATAATGGTGGGGATATTAGAAAAACTTTAAATGTAAAGTAGGTTTGTTGTTTAGTGACGGTGGGGATGAAAATCTACTATCTATATACTAAAGCAGAGACCTTTAAAGAAGGATTTTCTCTCTCCTATGTGGCACTCTAATATGAGAGTTAGCTTTTTTTTCAACCTTATGTGGCACTCTAATATGAAAGATAATATTTTCTAATAGTCTCCCACGTACATGGAACCTCTTTGGAGAGTTTGTGTGTATTTCTAATTTTTATATTTGGAGAGTTTGAGTGTATTTCCAATTCTTATATATTTGATCAAATAAAAAAAAAATACTAAAAAAATAGGTGATTTGTAGAAATACGAATCAAACACTTTTAGTGTTCCAATTCTTATATATTTGATCAAATAAAAAAAAATTGCTAAAAAATAGGTAATTTGTAAAAACTAATTTATATTTGATCAAATAAAAAAAAATTGCTAAAAAATAGGTGATTTGTATAAACTAATTCCCTATTACAAATCATACAATTTTAGTATCTATGATAAAACACCGTCTTATTTCGAATATATTCTTAATATGGCCTCAAAACATAGTTAAAAACAATTATACAAAATATATAATAGAAAATAAAAAAAAAAAAACGGCAAAGCAATAATGACAAATATTTTAAAATATATATAATATTGAATGAAACTAACGACAAAAAACAATTAATGGGGAACGGAAAATTGGATGCAAATGCATCAAACTAACCTCAAAAAATATTTAACGGGAAATCGGAAACTGGATGCAAATGCAAGCATTAAACTAATCTTAAAAAGTAATTAATAGAAAATCGGAATATAGATACAACTGCATTAAACTAACCTCAAAGAATAATTAACATAAAATCAAAACTTGGATACAAATACATCAAACTAACATCAAAAAATAATTGTCGAAAAATCAGAAACTGGATGCAAATGCATTGAGCTAACCCTCAAAGATTAAATTAACGGAAAATCGAAAACTGGGTGCAAATGTATTGAACTAACCTCAAAGAAAAATTAATTATAAATTGGGAACATAATGCAAATGCATGGAACTAATCTTAAAAAATAATTAACGGGAAATCGAAAATCGAATGCAACTGCATTGAACTAATCTCAAAAAATATACTGGATGCAAAACCTCAAGAAATAATTAACGGGAAATCGAAAACAGGATGCAAACTCATTAAACTAATCTCAAACAATAATTAACGGAAAATCGGAAACTAGATGCAAATGCAACTTTATCAAATAATAAACACGAGAAATCGAAAACTTGATGCAAATACATTAAACTAATCTCACAGAATAATTAACGGGAAATCAGAAACTGGATGCAAATGCATTGAACTGACCTCAAAGAACAATTAATAGAAAATTGGGAATTTGATGCAAATGTATTGAACTAACCGAAAAGAATAATTAACGATCAATCAGAAATTGGATGCAACTGCATTGAACTGATCTCAAAAAATAAATAATGGGAATTGGAAATTGGATGCAACTACATTAAACTAACCTCAAAATATAAATAACGAAAAATCAGAAACTAGATGCAAATGCATTAAACTAACCTCAAAACATAGTTGTGTTATATGTTATGGAAATGTCTCGATAAGTATAGTTTTGCATTTAAAATGATGTTTATCTTATCTCTTTCCGTATGATTGGAAATTCCTTGCTATTCAAGTAGCTTCAATATATATGAATTTCGCCTTATTAGGCAATCTCACAAAATTTCAATCAAACTTCTATTATTAAACAAAAAAATGAAGTTGAAGAATTTTATCAAAGGTGAGTTATTTTTTTTTAATGGAGAGTGAGGTTTTCACGTTATAAGAAATTTAGTTGAGTAATCAATATAATATTAATATATAATAGTTATGCATATTTGCAAATATTTTTTAGAATAATTAATATAACAACACCCGTTCGTAGATAATTTTTGAAGATTCCACATAGTGAGTCATGCATAATTTAAAGAATAATTAACGAGAAATCGGAAACTAGATAATCTTCGATGATCCCACATAGTAAATTAAGCATAATGTGGGATGTGAGAAAGATAAACTAACTCGTGCATGCATAGAGTCTTACTAAATAGTAATTATGGGCCTACCACAACAATCTGGGATGTGAGAAAGATAAACGAGTAATACACTTGATCTATGGTTCTCTTGTTCTTTCTCTGGGCCTGTGTGTGGTGGAACTCGTAAGTAATTGACCCTCTAACTACAGGTCCCAATCCCCACTATCCCGTTCGATTATAATGACCTTGAAAAGGAAATACAACAAACTGGATGGGTACATATAATGGAGACATTATAATATATTTTTTGTTCTGCATAAACTAGTTTAACGACTTTCTTATCAAACACTTATTACGAATGCTGCGCTGAAGTGAGGCGGGGGCAAGTATTTAAAGAGGAAAGAAAATAATGGTGGGGATATTAGAAAAACTTTAAATGTAAAGTAGGTTTGTTGTTTAGTGACGGTGGGGATGAAAATCTACTATCTATATACTAAAGCAGAGACCTTTAAAGAAGGATTTTCTCTCTCCTATGTGGCACTCTAATATGAGAGTTAGCTTTTTTTTCAACCTTATGTGGCACTCTAATATGAAAGATAATATTTTCTAATAGTCTCCCACGTACATGGAACCTCTTTGGAGAGTTTGTGTGTATTTCTAATTTTTATATTTGGAGAGTTTGAGTGTATTTCCAATTCTTATATATTTGATCAAATAAAAAAAAATACTAAAAAAATAGGTGATTTGTAGAAATACGAATCAAACACTTTTAGTGTTCCAATTCTTATATATTTGATCAAAAAAAAAAAAATTGCTAAAAAATAGGTAATTTGTAAAAACTAATTTATATTTGATCAAATAAAAAAAAATTGCTAAAAAATAGGTGATTTGTATAAACTAATTCCCTATTACAAATCATACAATTTTAGTATCTATGATAAAACACCGTCTTATTTCGAATATATCCTTAATATGGCCTCAAAACATAGTTAAAAACAATTATACAAAATATATAATAGAAAAAAAAAAAAAAAAAAAAAAAAAACGGCAAAGCAATAATGACAAATATTTTAAAATATATATAATATTGAATGAAACTAACGACAAAAAACAATTAATGGGGAACGGAAAATTGGATGCAAATGCATCAAACTAACCTCAAAAAATATTTAACGGGAAATCGGAAACTGGATGCAAATGCAAGCATTAAACTAATCTTAAAAAGTAATTAATAGAAAATCAGAATATGGATACAACTGCATTAAACTAACCTCAAAGAATAATTAACATAAAATCAAAACTTGGATACAAATACATCAAACTAACATCAAAAAATAATTGTCGAAAAATCAGAAACTGGATGCAAATGCATTGAGCTAACCCTCAAAGATTAAATTAACGGAAAATCGAAAACTGGGTGCAAGCTGTAAATGAAACTAACCTCAAAGAAAAATTAATTATAAATTGGGAACATAATGCAAATCGTGGAACTAATCTTAAAAATAATTAACGGAAATCGAAAAATCGAATGCAACTGCATTGAACTAATCTCAAAAAATATCTGGGATGCAAAACCTCAAGAAATAATTAACGGAAATCGAAAAATGGGATGCAAACTCATTAAACTAATCTCAAACAATAATTAACGGAAAATCGGAAACTAGATGCAAATGCAACTTTATCAAATAATAAACACGAGAAATCGAAAACTTGATGCAAATACATTAAACTAATCTCACAGAAATAATTAACGGAAATCGAACCGGATGCAAATGCATTGAACTGACCTCAAAGAACAATTAATAGAAAATTGGGAATTTGATGCAAATGTATTGAACTAACCGAAAAGAATAATTAACGATCAATCAGAAATTGGATGCAACTGCATTGAACTGATCTCAAAAAATAAATAATGGGAATTGGAAATTGGATGCAACTGCATTAAACTAACCTCAAAATATAATTAAACTAACCTCAAAATATAAATAACGAAAAATCAGAAACTAGATGCAAATGCATTAAACTAACCTCAAAACATAGTTGTGTTATATGTTGTGGGAATGTCTCGATAAGTATAGTTTTGCATTTAAAATGATGTTTATCATATCTCCTTCCATATGATTGGGAATTCCTTGCTATTCAAATAGCTTCAATATATATGAATTTCGCCTTATTAGGCAATCTCACAAAATTTCAATCAAACTTCTATTATTAAACAAAAAAATGAAGTTGAAGAATTTTATCAAAGGTGAGTTTTTTTTTTTTAATGGAGAGTGAGGTTTTCACGTTATAAGAAATTTAGTTGAGTAATCAATATAATATTAATATATAATAGTTATGCATATTTGCAAATATTTTTTAGAATAATTAATATAACAACACCCATTCGTAGATAATTTTTGAAGATTCCACATAGTGAGTCATGCATAATTTAAAGAATAATTAACGAGAAATCGGAAACTAGATAATCTTCGATGATCCCACATAGTAAATTAAGCATAATTTACTTTTTATGTCATGTTTTCAAGGACACTACAGATGGATCAGTAGAAGTTGGTATTACACACCACATTGGATAATTATAAGGAAATTGGAAACTGGATTCAAATACATAACTGAGCTCAAGGAGTAATTAATGGGAAATCATAAACTTTATGCAAATTGTATTAAACTAATGACAGAGAGTAACTAATGGAAAATTAGAAATTAAATGCAAATCCTTGAAAAATATTTATCGGAAAATCGGAAACGGTATGCAAATACATCAAACAAACCTCAAATAATAATTAATGGGAAACCGGAAACTGGATGCGAATGCATTGAACTTAACTCAAAAAATAATTAACATAAAATCAAAAACCGAATGCAACTGCATTGAACTAACCTCATAAAATAATTGGTGGGAAATCGAAAACTAAATGCAAATGCATTAAAATAATCTCAAAGAATAGTTAACGGAAAATCAAAAACTGGATATAATTATATCGAACTAACCTCAAAGCATAAATAATCATAAACTAGATGCAGATGTATTGAACTAACCTTAAAGAGTTATTAACAGGAAATCGGAAACTGGATCCAAATGCAATGAACTAATCTCAAAGACTAATTAATGAAACATTAAAAAATGGATGAAACTGTACTGAACTAACCTAAATGAATAATTAACGGGAAATTATAAATTTGATGTAACTGCATTGAACTAACCTCAAAAAATAATTAACCGGAAATCAAAAACTTGATGCAAATGCATTGAACTAACCTCAAAGAACAATTAACATAAAATCTAAAATTATATGCAATTGCATTGAACTAACCTCAAAGAATAATTAACGGAAAACCAAAAACTGGATGCAACTACATTAAACTAAAATCAGAGATTAACTAACGGGAAATCAAAAATTGGATGCAAATGCATTGAAATAACATAAAAAAATGGTTAACTAGAAATTGGAAGTCGGATGTAACTGCCTCGCACTGACCTCAAGGCATAAATATCCACTTTTTTAGCCTTCTCATATGAGTAATTACAAGTAATTATGAACCCAAAACGAAAGTGAGTTTATAAAAACAGACTCTTACATGTATGCAAACTGTATAAAAATTATAAACTATCGAACTAACCTAGAAAAACAATTAACGGGAAATCAGAAACTGGATGCAAATATATTGAACTAACCTCAAAGAGTAATTACCGGGAGATTGGAACTTGGATGCAAATGCAATGAACTAATCTCAAAGACTAATTAACGAAACATCAAAAACTGGATGCAACTGTACGTACTGAATTAACTTTAATGAATAACTAACGGGAAATCATAAAGTGGATGTAATTGCACTGTACTAACCTCAAATAATAATTAACGGGAAATCGAAAACTTAATGCAACTGCATTGTACTAACCTCAAAAAATAATTAATGAGAAATTGGAAACGGGATGCAACATACTATATTAAACTAACCTCAAAGAATAATTAATGAAAAATCATAAACTTGGTGCAAATGCATTAAACTAATAACCCTAAAACATATTTGTATTTTATGTAGGGAGAATAAATGTCTTGACAAATATAGTTTTGCATTTTAAGTAGTGTTTATTATAATTCTTTTTATTGTGATTGAGAATGCCTTGCTATTCAAGTATCTTCAATATTATCTTCGCCGCATTGGGCATTCTCACAAAACTTCAATTATTAAACCTGACAATAAAAAAAAATCGATTAGTTTTATCAAGATTTGGTGCTTCCTTTTTATAGAGAGTGGTGCTAGAAATTTAAATGAGTAATTAATATAATTTTCATATCTCATAACTACGCATAATTGCTAATATTTTTTAGAATAATTTAATATAACGGTACCCGTTCGTAGGACATGTTCATATGATAAATCTTTTCAAGTGGGAGTAGTGTATTATTTGAGGATATGGAAACAATCAATCTGTTTTAGTGATTTGTACACATTAGTACGTAAGCCGAACGGTGATGATTTACCGCTAAATCACCATAAATCTAATAAAACTATTATACAAGCTAGATCGAGTTTAAAATAATTTTATTTGAAAATTACAGATTAATATTATAAACCACAAAGTGAATAGACTATCTCAATTTGATCCCTTAGTTTCCAAGTACTTATGCACCATAATCGCTGCTCATTAACGTATTTCGGTTTATTTTCAATAAAAATATATTATGATTCAAAAATTTGCCGCTAAATCACCATAAATCTAAGAAAACTATTATACAAGCTAGATCGAGTTTAATATAATTATATTTGAAAATTATGGATTAATATCCTAAACCACCAAGTAAATAGGCTATCTTAATTTGATCCCTTAGTTTCCAAGTACTTATGCACCATAATCGCTGCTCATTAACGTATTTCGGTTTATTTTTAATAAAAATATATTCTGATTCGAAAATTTGCCGCTAAATCACCATAAATATAATAAAACTATTATACAAGATAGATCGAGTTTAAGATAATTCTATTTGAAAATTACAGATTAATATCCTAAACCACAAAGTGATGAGGCTATCTCAATTTGATCTCTTAATTAGTTTCCAAGTACTTATGCACCATAATCGTTGGTCATTAATGTATTTCAGTTTATTTTCAATAAAAATATATTCTGATTCGAAAATGTGTGTGAGACATTTTGTAAAGCATTTTCAGCCCACAAAATATTTAATAGATCCCGGACGTATGTCCGGGTCCAAAATCTAGTAGTATACTGAATGAGGTGCTTCAAATTTGGGGAGGTTAGATTAAACATTCTTTCCACAAGAGAAGTTATAGGCACAGAGTTATGCATCTGAATGGGGGCCCACAGTAGACTTTTAGAAAATTAAACAGACACTTATCGGAACAAACAAATAGACTAAATAGAAAAAGCAGGTAGGACTCATACTCATGTCTAATTTGCACTGCTCAGATGCGTTAAACCCTGTGGAGTGGAGCGAAGCATAAAAGAGGCGTACATTTGATGATAACTTAAGAAATACATAAATGCCCTCTGTATATGCACTTAAATTTGACTAAAGCACAGGCTAGAAATGGAAAGCAAAAAGTAAATTACAATGTTCTCCCTTTGTTCGCCAATGGGTTTTTTTTTTTTTTGCTCAACATTTAGTAAGGGCAGCACGCGGGTATAAAAAGGCTGATTACTTTTAAGGTGCCAGGTTATTTTTAGTAGTAGTGATTATTTGGTTCAATTTGTAAGTTTTGGATTTAGTTAATTCCACATCCTTTCTTTTTGTGGCAATTTCATTTGAATCTAGATAATCGTGCAAACTATTCTTCAAGCATGACATGAACATATTCATCTCAAGATCTCACAAATAGGTGGAACGTTAAGGCACTAATAGAACCACTATACCACATACGTTGAAGAGGCTTACAAAGTCATTGCCTACATTACTAGATTTCCTCAAGACGAGGATAATTTTATGTACAATTAATGTCTTGGGTGGATATATAGTTTTCATTGACGGTAAATACGCCTATAAAATTTGACTACATCTAAAATGTATATAGTTTTAAAATTTCATATTGATTCCTTTAGGTTTGAACGACTTGATATTGTGCTCTCCATATGCTTATGTTGTGTTCTTTAATTTGTTGATAAATAATCATAAAAAACCATGGAGAATGTTGGCAAAATGGCAAGAAACTGCACATGCAGACTAAATAATTCATAATGTAAGAAATTGTGTAGGAAATCACATATGGTACTGGAGCAATATATAGTACTGGATCCACTTTGGTTTTGGGTTGAGCCCATTATCCAAAACCTAATAACAAAATGAAACCCACCCATTCACTGTCTCTTTTCCAGCTACATCTTCATTTCTTGATAAAACCCTTGATAAACCCACTCCACTTTTTTTTTATCTTCACTTCACAAAACTAAAACTCAAAATCAAAATCATGTATCTCTCCAAACTCACCTTTTTCAGTACCCACCTCAAAACCCTAACAAAACCCCTCACTCACCATCACCATCACCGCCACGTCACTCCTCTACTCTCAATCCGTTGTCTCTCCTACGCCACACCCGAAGAAGCCGCAGCCGCGCGTAGACAACGCAAACGTACGCTACGCATAGAACCCCCACTCAACTCCATTCGTCCCCAACGCCGTCCTCAAAACCCCATAAGTAAAAACCCAAACCCTAACCCTAACGCACCAAAACTACCCGAACACGTGTCAGCATTAAAAGGTAAGCGTCTTGATCTTCACAACAAGATATTGACATTAATACGCGAAAACGATTTAGATGAAGCCGCTTTATATACACGGCATTCGATATATTCTAATTGTAAGCCTACTATATTTACTTGTAATGCTGTTATGGCTGCACTGTTAAGGCAAAGTCGGTATTCGGATATGCTTTCGTTACATAGGTTTGTTACGCAAGCGGGTGTGGCTGCGAATGTGGTTACGCATAATCTATTGATTAATGCGTATTGTGATTGTAGAAAGACTGATACTGCTTTAGAACATTATAAACAGTTGATTAATAATGCACCTTTTGATCCTTCGCCTACTACTTATAGGATTTTAGTTAAAGGGCTAGTTGATAATTTGAAAGTGGATCGAGCTGTTGAGTTGAAAGATGAAATGTTGGAAAAGGGTTTAGTTGCTGATCCTGTTGTTTATAACTATTTGATATTGGGTCTTGTGAAAAATGAGGATGGGGATCGAGCTTTGGCTCTTTACGAAGAGCTGAAGGAGAAATTGGATTTTGTGAATGATGGGATTGTTTATGGGAATTTGATGAAGGCTTATTTTCTGAAAGGTTTGGATAAGGAGGCGATGGAGATTTATGCTGATTTGTCGGGAGAGGGTTCGAGTATTAAAATGAACGCGTTGGCATATAATTCCGTGTTACAAGCGTTGATTAAGAATGGGAAGTCGGACGAGGCGTTGCAGTTGTTTGAGAGGATGAAGGAGGAACATAGTCCTCCTAGGAAATTAACAGTGAATCTTGGAAGCTACAATGTTATGGTGGACTGGTTCTGTGAACAAGGAAAGTTTGATGATGCTATTGAAGTGTTTAGGAAGATGGGTGAGAAGAGAAGCAGTCCTGACACTTTGTCTTTCAACAATTTGATCCAACAATTGTGTGCCAATGATCTGATGCCCAAGGCAGAGGAGCTATATCGAGAGATGGGTGAGATCCCAGGGGCTAATCCGGATGAGTACACATATGTTTTGCTGATAGATACTTGCTTCGAACAGAGTCGAGCTGACGATGCTGCTGAGTATTTCGGGAAAATGGTAGAATCAGGGCTGAAGCCGAACTTGGCCACTTATAATAAGGTGGTAGATGGGTTGATTAAAGCAGGAAAGATTGATGAGGCAAATGGGTTTTTCAGTCAGATGATTGTGAAACTGAGGCTAGATGCTGCGAATTTTGAAGTTATGTTGCGGGCACTGTGTGAGGCAGCTAAGCTTGATGAAGTACTTAAATTGGTCAGCGAGATGTTGAAGGATGAAAAAGTGGGCTTGAATTCAGAGATGGATGAATTTGTAAGGGATGCTTTGAGGAAAGAAGGGAGGGAGGGGGATTTGGTGAAGTTATTGGAGGACAAGGAGAGGGAAGAGAGGGAGAAGGCTGAAGCTTTGGCTAAAAAGGCTGCAGAGGAGGCAGAGGCAGAAGCAGCAAAGGCAGCCAAGGCCAGTGCTCTAGCTGCTGGTGGGACCTATTCGTTGTTTGGTGATACCAAGCCATCTAATGGAAATGTATCACCTCTCTCTCTGTTTGGTGATACCAAGACATCTAATTCCGATGTACCTTCTGCGGAAACCTTCTCAATGAATGGAGAGGCCCCAAGTGGTAATCAAGAGGGGAGCGGAGGTGCTCCTGCTGTTGAGGCTACCCCTGCTCTTGGTGTCGTGGAAGAAACCATTGATGCCAGTGACTTGGATAAAGAATTAAACATTAAAGGTGATGGTATGATGGAAGAAACTACCGAAGCCAGTGATACGGATGAAGAATCAAGCATTAAAGCTGATGGTGTGGTCGAAGAAATAATCGTGTAACAATCCCGGTTTCATTCCATGTTTCTTACCATATTTTGGAAGGAAAGATCTTCTTTGTAGCGTTCTCCTTTCTGTTCAGTTACAACTATATCATTGCATGTTCTATCTGCATTTGTCATATTAAGATAAATAGTGTAGGTTGATGGACACGGATTACGCTGTTTTAAGTTGATATAGGAGTCGAGTCGAAGCCTTACTAATGAGTTCAGCTTTCACATTAGCAGATGGTTTGTTTTCTAATGTCGGATTGCGATTGTTTCTTGTAAATTGGGACCTTTGGTTATTTTTACTAAACAATGCAGCAGCTTGTTTTTGTGTTTTCGTGTTTAACTGATGAGTCCATGTTTATTTGATACCAGTGCCTGTGTAATGCATCAGTAGTAGTGTTGTGCACACACTTACTGAGGAAATTTCTTTCGTCGGTGAAATCTACAATTTTACGAGATCATCTGAACAATTTCAACTTTGCCCAAGGCAGCTTTATGTCATTCTAAAAGAAGTGATTTCAAAATTCCTTAGATGAATTCGCTCCCTCTTCCCCTTTCCCTAGAAATCTTTCCCTAGAAATTTAACACGTTGAAGCACACACCAGACTACACATGGGACAAGGGAAACCTGATTCTGCAACTTAAACCGCTCGGTTATTTGACGTACAAATATTAAGTGGAATACAAGCTTGAACCAGACCAATAGTATTACGAGTCATGACACAGATTAGCATTTGCATCCAGAATGGCAGATGGGCATTTAGTTGTATCTCTTTTTTTCTTCAATTGTATAAGACGCATTCCCAAGCACAATTTCCATATCACAAAAGCAGAAATTTAATCAATAAGAGATATAAAAGGCCAAACTGGAAATAGTAGTGATATAGCCATTATCCTCGAATACAGATATACTGTAGTTGTTCTAGTCATCTCATACTTTCTGTATACTGCAGCTACCCATTTTTAACAAAAGTTTATTCACTCTTATCTTTGGAAATTTATTACCCTATATCCTCTGGTTCATTTCCCCTTACAAGATGGTGAATGGACCTTCCATTGTTAGCCCAATCAATTGCAAGGATGATTTGCATGAGCGCTGACAAGCTTGACAAAATCTGCTAAAGAATTATAGAAATTACATGAAACACGCATACTAGTATTGAGCACCGCTTGTCGCCATTCACTGCCAACAGTTTGAAAGGACAGACAGGAGGAAAAAAATGGAACTTCAGGACAATTACTCTGAAGTCAGAGAGGGGAAATATCGAAGTCCAGTAAAATCTTCCATCGTTTAGTCGGACGGACTAATCATCTTCTCAGGAACCACGAGCTTGTCAAACTCATCAGAAGTAAGCACATTGAGTTTTAATGCCGCTTCCTGTAAATAAAAAAATTTGAGAGGTCAAGAAACCGAAAACATTTAGCAAATGGTAAACAAGTTTAACCAACTTTAGTTTTGAAGACTCTCCAAATAACGATTTCATACTCAAGTTTTTGCATCTGCAATTTTATCATTATTCAAACTCTACAACTTAATATATTCAAAATATAGTGCCTGTTAATATATTACCAGTAAAATTTAGTGATACGACTTACTAAAATCTAGTAATATGAGAAATACCAGCTGAGAAAATCTGTAATAATATATTCCCATGTACATGAAGGAGCTGGAACTAAGCTAGTAAACAAGATGTAGTACATTACAAAAGATGAAAATCACCCTTTCTTGGACTTCTACAGCCCCACCCACGCATTGAACTAATTAAGGCCTTAAAATCTTTTGTCTCTTTTTTACAGACTTTGTTCTTGTTCTCATATACAATAGCCTAAATATATTTTTTACTATTACCATTAAGGTCTGTTTCCTAGACATTCCAAAGTGATGAGAATTGTCACCTTTAGAGTAGTTCCCTCCTTGTGACCTTTCTCGGCAACTGCTGCTGCATTATCATAACCAATTTTCTGGAAGAGTGGACAGAGGGGGATAAGAGGATAAGAAGAAAGTGTTGATAACATCCCAGAAATAAAAGAATACTATAACAAACTAAATTAAGTACCAATTACTGAATGAACTATAACAAACAGGATTGAGGGACGCAACAAGCATCAATGGCTGCAATGCCATAAAGATTATGTAAATAAATACATAAATCTGGCAAGTTACTCCAAAATTCAATATTACAGTAAGAAAATTTTCATCTAATGAAATTAAACTTACTTCATGCAGTAACTTTGAGATCCTTTCCCTGTTTGCTTCAATCCCCCTTACACAGTTCTTTTCAAAGGATGCAGATGCATCCCCTAGCAACCTCAATGACTGTCAATGAAGTCATCCAAAGATGTCAGGTTTAAGAAGAAAAAAAAGCAAAGATTAAACGGACAAAAAATCAATAGGACTTCTTCTTCCTCCTAGGTGAAGAAACTCTTCCTCCTAGGTGAAGAAACGGCCCAAGTGAGGCGGCACAAAAAGAAATATGGAACTCTTGTTTACACTTCACAGTAAAAAAAAAGGATGTAAAAAGGTTCATTATGCATGCAACGTCTCATTATTCATTAAATGTTCCACCTATTTGAATAATAATGATAACATCTACAGTACTTCAACAACAAAACTTACACATAGAAGAGCACTAGCAATCAGCGGCTTGTATACATTGAGTTCAAAATGACCATTTGATCCACCCACTGTTATTGCAACATGGTTTCCCATAACCTGCAAGGTGATAAAACGGTTAGTCTATCTCAATAAATTTTCCACAATGAAGGAGCTCCTCATGAAAAATAATACAAAACAACAAAAAGTATTTGAAAATCATCATGAAAAATACATCAATTAAACGCTTTGGAGCTGCCAAGTTGGAGTGACGTAATCAATTCTCCTAGACACAATTTATAGCTGCATTTTATTTTAAAAAGGGTTTTCTTCTGTTGAAAAGTTCAGAAAATAGCTAAATACATCCCTGTGAGAATAGGTTTCCAAACAGATTAAACAAATCTAGCTGCAAGGCGGCACTGCACATGGATGAGACCAATCTAGCTTGGACAAGCAATCCGAAAGGTAGACGAAGAGAGAGGACAATCCCGACATGCTTCAATGGCTGAATCGAAACTGATGGTTTCTATGACAGAACAACTTTCACATTCAAATACCATTGCAGGTGCATGGTTCTGAAGTATAGCCACCCTACATGTGGTGTGGAGCACACCCATTCAGTATATGTATTATATGGATCATAGGTGCACCGTGCATTGCAATATATCACTGAGCTCCATAATGACATAATCACAATTCACAAGATCCCATGCGCAAAATCACTATTGAGCCACAACGAGGACCAGATACGACATTGTCGTAGCATCAACCACTCTAACAATCTTAACATTTCAGGCAAAAATCTCAATTACTTCTAGAACTTGGTGGTTAAACCCGAAGACATGACTTAAATATGAAATAGCATATTCCAAGGGCAGACATATCTTTGAAAATTCTTCCTGAGATTTATTTTAGTGAAAGTGACATTGACACGGAAACGTGCTCCATTGTCCAACACGGTCACCTGTATCTGTCTGACATGGGGTACAAAGTTTCGATACACACCTTGAAAGCACTTGGTTAGGGGACACGGTTGGGTTAATACTCTGTACTCAGATTATGAAATTGGCTGATCCAAACTCTAATTAATCAATTTCTGCATGTGATATATTTAGTTCTCACTTCTCAGGACCAGATAACGGAGAGAATTCTATTTCTCTAATAACCTCTTCTTCTCTCTTCCAAATGTTACTATATTAAATTGGGTCTTTTTGTAGTACGTCACACTATATTAGTGCATATTTGAGTTTAGTCACACGAAGTTCAAAATTTTGATTTTAGTCACACTCCGTTAGCAAATCTGTCTCAAGCCGTTAGTCAACGTATTTGACTAGATTTGACCCATGAAGTTTATATATATATATATATATATATATATATATATATATATATATATATATATATATATATATATATATATATATATATTTTTAGAAATAAACCAATCCATCATAAGAAATTTAAACAAAATTTTAAAAAATTAATTTCTACAATATATATTTTAATTTTTTTTAGAAATGACTGTATTTGGTTTATTTCTAAATGACCGTATTTGGTTCATTATATTTGGTTATTTTTTTAGAAATGACCGTATTTGGTTCATTAATTTTTTTTAAAAAATAGTTTCTATGATATATATATTTAATTTTGACCGTACGTTGATCGTGTGTGTATATATATATATATATATATATCGTAGAAATTAATTTTTTTAGAAATGAACCAAATACATAGAATTTTTTTTTTTAAATTTCTTATGATGGATTGGTTCATTTCTAAAAAATTTAAAAAATTTAAAATTTAAAATTTAAAAAAAATAAAAAAAAAAAAAATATATATATATATATATATATATATATATATATATATATATATATATATATATTGATTCGGTCAAATCTAGTCAAATATGTTGACTAACGGCTTGAGACAGATTTGCTAACGGAGTGTGACTAAAATCAAAATTTTAAACTTCGTATGACTAAACTCAAATATGCACTAATATAGTGCGACGTACTACAAAAAGACCCTATTAAATTTTAGAACGTTTCTCACCTCTCTTCTTGTTTTTTTTTTGATTGGCAAGCCTGTTTTTTAAATGAGATCGGAACTCTTTTGTCTTTTGGCGGGGGTCGAGTCCCGCAGACCTCCTCTCGTATATCATCACCCAGGGTTTTACCGACTTTGCTAGTCGGCTTAATACATTAAATAATCACCTGCATTAATTATATTGTTATAAAGACTTATAGAAATATTTTCATTGAAAAGTCTTCTTGTTTCTCACTTCTTCTTTCTTCCTCATTTTCGTCTCTTAGGATGGAAATAAGTCGAACTTAAAATCATATGCATCATCATGTCTGCATCCAACATGAGTCTCGGTGTATCTGGCACAATTCTTTTGGAAATGTGAAGTGTCAATGTTACATAGCTTTTAGAGTTTTACTTGAGACTATTAGTTGTACATAAATAGATTCAGACTATGAGTGTCCCAAAATGATAGACCAACATATTTAGAAAGGATATGAATTTGTAAAAATTGAAGAGGCCGGTTAATATTACAGACAATTACAGAGGTTCAAGCCGTTTATTAAGTAATAAACAGCTTGATCTGAGTAATGTGGCAGTCACACAAGTATCAAAATTCTCAAAGAGTAAACGGACATGGTGTATACTTTTTTTTGAGGAACTCAAATATAAACAAAACTTTCTAAATGATCATTACTTCATTTCAATAAAAGAAGAGCTGTTCTTCTTCGGTTAGGAGATGAGATGTATCGTCTTGCGGGGTTATGTGGGCCTTTGGATCGTACTAAAAACCATTGTCCTATACACACAATGGCACCCCGGTATGAGTGGCTGTGATTTCTGGCGCACCATACGACCATTAGCCATAAAAAGAAACCTTCATGTATGATCTGTGCTATAAAATCGCCGAGTACTCGCCGATCCGGTCAGTCCATTACTCCCCATGAGTGATCGGGGACGAGAAATCGCTGAAAAATCGGCCGATATTTCGATTTATGAGTACTCGGGCCCGGGCGAGTTAATAGTGTGAAATCGGGCTTTTTTTTTAACATAAAAAAAATTTAGGGCTCGCGAAATCAAAAAAACGCACAGTTCTTCTTCTCCACTTCTCCAGCTCCAGCAGCACAGTTCATCTTCTCCACTTCTCCAGCAGCACAGGTACGCACAGTTCAATTCTCTCTTCACTTCTGTTCTTCAGTCCAAACCAAAATATTGTTGTGACTGTTATGACTTATGAGTTATGATTGTTATGACTTATGAGTTGAAAGTTGAAACTTCGTATTGCACCATTGCGTATAGATTATGTGACAATGTGACATTTTGATTGCCTGATTGGTTTAGTACTTTGGTTATGAAAATGGGTTGGACTAATGGATTGTTTCTAATTGCAGCTGATTTGGCATTGCTTCAGTGCGAAAAATATTTAGTTTATTATCACTTGTATTGCCTTGGATTTTGTCCAACTATAAAACATATGAAATCTATAGCAGCATCGGCGTATTGCCTAAAATCAACCATACAAAAAAACGTACATAACAGTACAATGATAGCTCATCCTCCTAGATACAATGTGTGAGTCATCCTTCTTCTGCTTCATGCCTTCATCCCATATTGGCTGCACAAGTTCACAAAATTTTATATAAATTCTAGTGGTCAATTACCAGTTACCATATTGGTATTTCAATGTTTATTTATATGTATGTAACATGTATTTGTAAAGAAATATAGTGTTTTAAAAAATTACCCGAGTAATCCCGATTAATCCCCGACTGAGTAGACCTACACGCTACTCACTCCTCCACCGAGTAGCGACCGAGTAGCGGTTTAAAAAATCGCCCGAGTAATCCAGATTAATCCCCGACCGAGTAGACCTACTCGCTACTCGCTACTCGCACCTCCACCGAGTAACGATTTAACTGCCCAGCTTTCAAAAGACACTTGTACTCCTCATTGCAAGATTAGAAATCAATAATAGCGCGCATCATGTGCTTAAACAGTACTGTTTGTAGTACACAACCATTACAACAGGACTCAGGCCAGGCCCAGATTAACCTGTCCCAACAACTGGCCTCGTCTTTTTTATTCCACCCTAACTTTTTGTCCAATTAGTCTTCCTCTCTTTCTTGCGGCATACACACACCGGTGCTACACCCGTAAGTTTTTTTTTTTTTGTTTATTGGTTAGACATTGAATACATCAGTGCCAATCCAATTGAACATGTTCCATTTCTTACCCTTCTCCATCTTGAACAGTCACACGTGCTTCCGAACCTTTAAACACTAACAGTTGCTTAGGACATGTAGTTGTTTGAAATTTATCTTCTTTTCTTTTCTTTTTTATTGTTGATTTTTATTTTTTTCCGACATATTTTTCGGTTGCCTTATTGTAGTATTACACTGTTGGAACTATAACATAAGCGATTTTTAGGTTTTGTCGTTTAATTGAACATATCAGTGCCAATTTTCATGGTGTAGTCTCTTTTCATTGTTCTTGCTAGAAAATGCTGGAAGGCGCATCTACAATTGGCCTAACATGGGAACCAAAAATCCCCATTTTACATCTTCTGAGACAATTCCAAGTGGGTCTCGGAAGTTAGAGAGTTCACCACAAAACCTAGTATGGAAACCTGATATCAAACTCATTGATGGACTCTTTGTTCCACCAAATGATCCAAGAAAGTTAAACAAGTTGATAAGGAAACAACGGAAAGATACAACTGGTAGCAACTGGTATATATATCTTGTTTCATTTTAAACTACAAAATTGAGTGTCTGATGTATTTAAGTTTAAGTTTACTGAACTTTGTTAATACAGGTTCGACATGCCTGCTCCAACCATCACACCAGAGATTAAAAGGGATCTCCAAATTCTAAAGGTACTATGTGGGATTAATTTTTTTTTTCCTTGTGCATTTATACATATGTAAATACCTGTATACATGTATATATTAATTTGTATATTAATATATGTCACGTTGAAAATTGCAACTGTAGTGTTTGGGTGTATTGCCTTCATGTTTTTGTTGATAATACTCGTGTGTAATAGGCAATGCAATCTATTATCTTTTGACCAGCCAAATGGTATCTGGATAAAATGCGTTTGAAAAAATATCAGAATATGTTTTAAGAAAGATACCATCATGGAATTTAATTCTTTCTAGTTGTTTTCTCTTAAGTCTGTACTTATTAGGGGGCATTTGTTTGTATTTTCTTTATGTACCTTTTTACAGTTATATTAGTCCTTGTTGAACTCTTTAGTCTTTACTGATTGAGAAACATTTCAAAGGTATTTACTTTCATCCATGAAATTTGATAACAAAAATTGTAAAAACAAAGAAAGCTTTTGACTGATTGAGAATTTATTGGAAGTCTTTATTATCATTCATCGGTAATTAAAAGTTAATTTTGTGCAAACTTTATTTTGTTGTGGATGTTCCTTGCCTAATGTATGCTACCGAGTAAAAAGGATTTACTGGAAGAGTGTTTTCTCAGTTATTCATGATAAACCAACTATATGTCATGTTTCAGTGGACCCATATAAGATTCTGATTATCTGTGCTTCTTCACCCTCTTTTTTAGTTATTTTCAATTATGAAAGATAAAATAGGAAAGTTAGTGCGTACTGTAACTAGTGATATTGTGATAGCTAGTGTGGGTCTCTGTGTGTGTGTGTGTTGGGGAGGGGTTCTAATCATGGTTATCACATAGCAAGTTTTCCGACACACGAACTCATGGAACTCGTGTTGGACACAGGGACTCATTATGCCTACAATTTCAAACTAGGGTTTCTTATAAAACCTAAAAAACTAATAACATAATCTACTAACTTAGTGAAAACTTCATGATATGTCATATCATAGTAAATTATTTGTAAGCTTTGTAAGGTCTTGAGCCCCAGAATTAGTGGTGTAACTAAAGCATAGTAATAGTTTCCTTTTAATTAGTTGTATCCCCGTGGCCTAGTCATACACCGACAAGCGTACCTCTGTCAATGTGACCTAGTTAATAATGAATGTCGTGGTGACTGTCTGAGTCCCCATTTTAACTAGATTGGGCTGAAACTGTAATACATTGTTACATATGAAAGTTACTTTGAAGCTATGTTACATGGACACACCATTTTTTTAAACTAATCCATGTCGAATACGTACCCATGTGTCTGTGTGACACATGGCACATATTGTATGTGATATATATCGCTGACACATGGCACATATTGTATGTGATATATATCGCTGTGTCGAACACATTGTATCCGTGTCAATGTAACTTAGCTTTGAAGAAATCTTATACAACTATACATTTAAATTTTGAGTTCAAAATCCAACTTAAATACTTATTAGGGGATGTTTGATCGACTTGCATTTGAATCATGTACTGGTAGTGGTAGTACTTAGGACCATTCAAATGCAAATGAAAGTTTTTTTTTTTTTTATTTTGGAGGAGTCTCTAAATGATGCTAGAAGATACTATGTCATTTTTGGGAGGAAGTTAGCATGCCGAAAGAGGTGGGTTATTAGGTGAACTTGGGATGGACCAAATCAAGACATTTTCTTTCTTTGGGACAAGATGTGCGTGCCGAAAGTGGTGGGTGACTTGGTGCACGTGGGATATGTAAACTCAAGGATGATGCCCATCTCATTTGGTGGGATAAAGTGTGCACATATAAGGAGATGGCAACTGGGTGAACGTGGGATATGTAAAATCAAAGATGATGCCCATCTCATTCGGTGGGATAAAGTGTGCACGTAGAAGGAGATGGCGACTGGGTGGAATTGGGAATTGGGATACATAAAATGAATGATGTCAAAATTGTTTAGCTTTTAGGTTCCTTGAAAGGGAGTTATAATAGCTAAGGACTTTATGGGTTAGGGTGGTATACTAATCTGGTAAATTCAGATGAGCCGTTTGGAGGGGATTATGAACAAGGAAGATCTTTCCACCGATACAAAATTCAAGGTTGGTAATGGTGGAATGGTGCTCTTTTGGAGAGATTCAGGTGCGTAGACCTTTTGTTTTGAATTTGAGTGTTACACAATTCTTCTACCAAAAAGAAGACCTCAAAGTATACAAGGTGTTACTTCTTGGAACCTTGAATTTCAGAGATTCTTAAATAATTAGGAGATACCAAATGTGGGCACTCTTGGCCACATTCTTGACCAGGTTGCCTTTATTGATGCTAGCATTAGAATAGCGAGGGAAACGTTAAGTTAGTTCTTGATTTTTCAGCCAAGTCATGCTACCAAAATAGGTTGGCTGAAATCAATTATACAATTGCGAATTGGCCTTGCAGGAAGATGCGGAAACATGAGATATTATCTATAATTATGCTTATGTTAGGTGTTGGTATCACAGGATATATATGGGTATTATTACCATAACAAACAACAAATCCCTTGGTTGGCTGCCTTGATATTATAGATGTTTCCTGTTTGTGACATAATCGTTTTAGAAGTCACATTAACCAAGACGGGAAAAACATCTTTCAGAATGCCATGGTGTCAGTACAGGCGTGCAACACGACTTATTTTTTTTTTATGAGGAAATGTGTTGTATGATTTTACTTCATATTAGTTAAGATTTATCCTTCTCCGTTTATTGTGCAACACTTGCAGACCATTGTGGCAGTATCTAGCTTCATTTCGTTTCTTAAGTTAATTTTGTCTCTCACGCCACTTGTCCAGGTTCATTTTCTTTTCTCATTTTACTGTGATTGATTTTGAGTGTTAATTTGACATACCCATTTAATGATTTTGAATTTTTCACAATATTTGGAGTGAATTATTAGTTGGGCACTGTTTGGTATGACTGATAGTATGTGATATGAAGGACCAGCATCTTAACTAGATGAAATTAGTTAGCTTTAAAATGTGGAAGAGTATTGTTGGTTTTTGGTTGATTGAAATGTGATTGTTGTTGCAAATGTTCTTCAATGAATTGCATGGTCTATGATCTTATTTTTTGTTTGTATTGTGAGTATGTTTTCTTTGTGACGTCCGTTTGAAGGATTGCATCGCATCATCTCTTATTGTTTTCTAAAAGTGCAGACTAAATCCTGAAACCCCATTTGATGCAACAGTTAGTTATATGAGGTAAAGGCTTTTATAGTGCGTACTGGAACTAGTGATATTGTGATAGCCAGTGTGGGTCTCTGTGTGTGTGTCTGTGTTGGGGAAGGGTTCTAATCAGTGTTATCACATAGCAAGTCTTATGGCTCAAAATTATATATCTTTGTGTTTTAATCAGGGCTTGTAATCGTGTTATCATTTTTGGATGTCCACTTTGCATTTTTGTTTATAGATTATATATATCGTTGTGTTGTGTTTTTAAGTTTGATTCTTTTGTTTAATAACTATTTGATCTACATATTTGACGAGAAAGAAGTTGGTTCTGATTCATTCACTTGATTGCTGATAATACAATGAAAGATTTATGTGGATATTGAACTGATAAATAATATAAGTAGTTAATATATATTTCGTGTTGTTGTGATCTTGATTACTTTTGGGTTGAGAGGGATCTGAACTTTTGCTACACTTGGTGATCTTCTGGTGATTCAGCTGAGGAGTGCTCTAGATCCAAAGAGGCACTACAAGAAGAGTGACTCGAAGTCTAAGACATTGCCCAAGTATTTCCAGGCAAGTATACTTTGTTATTCTTGTGTTGTTTTACTCTGTACTTTTTTTATTGCTTTGATTAATTCATGGGTAATCCTATCATTTAATCAGGTGGGAACCGTGATCGAATCTGCATCAGACTTCTTCTCAGGCAGGTTGACTAAAAAGGAGAGAAAGGAAACTCTCGCTAATGAGTTACTCGCTGATCATTCTCTTACAAAGTATAGGTAAGTAAAGGAGGAGAAAGATGTCTTCTATTTTTTTGGTAATGCTGTCATTTTTTGGTGATTTGACCATGTGTTGGATGAGTACCAAAATTAGCTTGTCTACTGTACTGCCTGGTTCTATTTGGTTTATATGTTGCTATCTTGTGATCTTTTGCAGAAAACGCAAGATTCGGGAGATTGAGGAGCAGAAACGTCCTGTTGGAGTTGAAAAGTGGAAAAACAAGGGTCGTCAGTCATGGAAGCGTGCAAAGGACAGAAGGCATTAATGAATAGAGTGCCCTATTTACCTGCTCAGAGAGAACTGTTTTTGTAGGTAGTAGGGACTCTTATAGTGTTTGGTTGCTCAAACTGTTTATTGCCATGTCTTTGTTTAGGATTTTCACTGATGAAAGTAAAAACATGTGATTCACACAAGATATTTAGTAGTCAGTTCTTTTAAACTTTGTAATGCTTAACAGAAAATCGGAACAAAACTTTTAAATGGCTGGCCTGAATGATTTGTATGATTTGTAGACCTGTTATTTATCAAAAAATCCAATCACTGGACCTGTACTAGTACCAACCCATTTCAACTTGGGACTGCCTGTAGGGCTTTATCTTCACCGGGGTCCTGTGGACTCCTTTCAGTTAAAGACATCACCAGGCCAAAATTCAGAATTCGCGTTCCCTCAAATCAGTTCCAGTTTCTAAATTGAAAAAGAACATAAAACCATCATCTTTCATTTCTCTTTTACATTTTAAAAAAAAAAATAAGGTACATTCCATTCACCCCATCCCTTATTATTCAAAACCTTATCTAACCATTATATATCTAGTAATTTGCAGGATTAGTCTTAAAATCATACCCCATTGTAAACAAAATGCATCTCAGTAACCAACTTAAACCGAGGTAATACCGAAACACTTACTAATAAATAATGGCGAAAATATCCAAGTTCACACTAACTAAGCAGTTTTATGAGTTACCATGGGATTTTGTGAGATGGGGACATAGAATATAGTTTGTTACGAGTCATAAGTAAAAGAATACAAGATAGAAGCAAGTTAAAGAGAGTGCATGATTTAGAAACAGAGAATACAAGATAGAAGCAAGGTGTGGGATGACGAAAGAAGCTGAACAAAAGAGAGATGGGGAGAAAGTGGCGGAATATGCATCCTGCTCAGTTTCAGAGTTTTGGGTTGCCGTGGGATTACCTCATAAGTGTCCTGATTTGTTTAGGGTAGTTAAGCCGAAAGATGATGCTGTTGAGTATTTGGAACTTGTTTCTTGGAATCCTGCTTGGGCTGTGACTGAGTTAGAGAAGAAGGTGAATGGATTGATTGAGTCGAATCCTGCTCACACTTCCTTTTCCAATGAAGTTCCCTGCACACTACAAAAAGCTTTTCAGGTTTGGTTGGAAGATTGAACACTTCCAGAAGCGGTCTTATCGATGGCTCACAGCTGGCTCGAAGGAGTTTGATAAGAGAGCCATTGCTGTCATGCATGAGCTACTTAGTTTTACTCTTGAGAAGAGGCTTGTTACTGATTACCTCACTCACTTCCGTAAAGAACTTGTGATGCCTCAGAAGTTGATGAGAATCTTCTTGAAACATTTTGGGATCTTTTATGTCTCTGAAAGAGATAAGAGACTTAGTGTATACTTAACTGAAGCTTATGATGGTCCTGAGCTTATAGAGAAGTGCCCTTTGGTTCTTTGGAAAGAAAAGGTTCAACGTCTTATTGGTTACAGGGGAAGAAAACAGGATATTGAAACATATAATGAGTTTTCAGATATGGAGGGAGGTGATAATCTGCTTAAGGTAGATGATAAAGGTGAACATGCTTTCTTGGATGGCAGGGGTGAAGACATCATGAGCAATTGGAGGGTATTACTGTCCCAGATGATTCTGAGATGGAGCTCGAGGATGTCCTTACGGCATACAAGGACACTGAAAAATCTTGAGGTTAGAAGTACACTTCACCTGTGTCTAAATCATGTATTGATGAGTTGCAATTGCTTACTAGGTGATATGAAATGGGAACTAAATTTTCGGTTTGAATAGGACCTGAGATAATATATTGAAACTTAGATATCATTCTTAACAGATATTGGATTGTGATTTGCAACAAGCCATCATCTTACACCTTCCTCTTGTATTTTTTATGGGAACATGCATTTTTTTTTCTGGCTGTAAACTAACTTTCACACATTTATTTCATCAGTAACTAAATTTGTCACTAGGCATTTCACTGAGATCATTGAGAAAGTCTTAGGAGGTTCCATACCATATTTTGAGAATCATTATCTGATTTTACTTAAGTTAGTGAATAAGAATGGATAGAAGTAAATGATTTTTATGATTTTGAAGTATGACACTACACACAAATTCCCAACTCTTTATTCTGCAAGCACCTCTCTTGTCTTCAGATCATTGTCGTGCTATCAGTTCACTCTATAGACATCGTCTCATCTTCAGGATCAGAGGGAAAAAAAAATAGGGTTAACTAGGATTAGCAACCCCCCTCCCAAATTGTTCCAAAAATGACACCCACCAACGGCGTCATAGTTTGAAAGTGAAAAATTGAGCTTTCTCTGGCTTATTCCCGCTCTACTATTTGGTGAAAAATTTCAGTTTGTGCCCGCTAGAATTAAGAGGGGCAGCCAAAAATTTCAGTTTGTGCCCGCTTATTTCGAAATTTCAGTAGGATTTGAGAAAGGGAAAACTAGATTAAGGTTAAATCTTTATTTTGTTAAATTCGTGTTCAAAGATTAAAACTTTGAGTTGTTGTGAGTGATGATAGATATTACTTTGCAATATTGGGTTCTGAAAATGTCATGAATACGATATCAATTTCGTCTCACAATTTTCGGTTTCGACTCCTGATTCTTCATTGAAGCTGCTCATTTGGTAGATTTCTCCTCCCGCTCCTTCGGTTGATTTCTTTCTCCTTCTTAGGTAATATCTTATTCTCCTTCAGTCAATTCATTTTGATTTTTATTCTGGTTTTGGTGGATTTATTTTAGGCTTAGGAGTCGTTTGTTTTTCTGAGCCTATGAATGCTGAATGGCTCATCCTCTTAATGCTAAATGCTGATTGCTGAATTCTAAAAAACATGTTTATTTTCTCATTAGAATAACACTCGGCTCTGAAGGTTTGAATATAAATCATTCGGACAATTTTACTCATGCTATCTATTTTAAACACTAATTTGATTTCTTGTTAAACAAAATATATATTATATTTGAGGAGAAGAGATGGATTATCGAAAAAAATAAATAATAAATAAATTTATTTAAAATATGCTTTCACAAATATATTTTAACGGTTTATTTTCATATTTTGTTTATTTTCAATATATATATATATATATGTAATTCTATTTTTAACAAAGTGGATATCATTCACCCAAAAAATGAAAAAAAACCGTGGACGCCAACATCAAATTTTGAAGAACCTATTTTGAAGCCATAAAAGTCAAGATAGGAAAGTAGATGGGTTCTTGAGATTGGGTTCCTAAGAAAGGGCAAGAAGGGGACTTTCTTGTTTCAAGTATTATAATTGACATTGGAAAAATTTTGGTTTTTCTTTGAATCTTAAAAGTATTCTTGAATGCTTAAACTACTTAAAAAAAACAAACAAGTTTTGAGCCTCTGAATGCTTAAAACTTAAGTTTAAGAGGCTCTGAATGCTGAATTCAAAAAAAACAAACAACCCCTTAGTCATCTACGTTGAATTTAAAACTATATTGTTATCTTCAGTTTTGTTCTACGAACGCCTTTTTCAGTTCAGTTTATTGGGTTTTTAATAGCTTAAATTTGCTATTAGTTTTTCCCTTTTGAAATTCTTCTCTTTGATTCTGGCTCTGGCTCTGGCTCGGGTTGATTTGGTTTTGTGCACATCCAATTATCAGGTAATTTTTTCTTATTTTTTTCTTCTTCAATTGTTATTTCCGTGAGACATATTTCATTTCAGGAAGTGGGTGTATTAGTGTATGTCATTGCCAGTTTAAATTGAGTTTTTCTTAAAAGTAGAAAATTTTAATCTTCAATGCATTAAAAAATTTGAATTTTGCAGTTTTTAGGTGTACTGTGTACGTTACAATCATTTTGTATGCTCATAATCATTTTATTGTATGCTCACAATCATTTTGTTTCTGCGTAAAAAAATGTTTGTGTACATGGGTTATGCTTAAATCACCGGCACTAATACTAAGTATAGATGTAGATGAAGCAATATTTACTTGTGTATTTCCATATGGAATGGATTATGTCATTTGACCGACAAGCTAAGTATAGGCTAGGATGTCCTTTACTTTGTCATTACACTGACGTGCTATAAGTATAAAGATTTTTCACAATTTATTGTTTTAATGGCTATGTAGTGATTAATTGAGTCTTAGTTGTTTTAATGAAATTATATGAGGGGATATCATATCTGTACATGTACTACTTATGTGGACTACTCATACTCCGAGGAATGGATTGTTTGTACCCGAGGAGGTTCAAGAGAAAATGGTAAAAAGTGAAATGAAACTTTTGAACTTATTGTCCTTCTAACAAAGAAAAAAAATTTGGCTTCATTCTATTCATATTATTAACATACAACTCCATGAACTTATTGCCCGTTACCCGAGTAGCATTCATAATGACTTGGGAAATGACCCTATCACATAAGTGTTTGATGTTGGCTATTCACTTCTCTGAAAATACTTGTAACAATTTGATGCAGGTGAACCGTTTAAAGTTTGAGGGATTCATCTCTTTTAAAGCTATTTCTGTCACAATCAATAGCTTGGTTCAGGTAATCGTTTACTCTCTTGTGTCAATTCTTTTTTGTATCAATTCTACAGTTTTCAATTCTTCTTTTTATTTTTCCTATCAGTTCTCCGGATTTCTACGTTGAGCTCGGTCATCCAATTAACATGTACTTTACTTACAACGTATTTTGATATTAATTCTTTGATTAGTTAGCAAAGCCATTAGATGCAGAAGGAATTTTGAGTGAAACCAATATATTGACTTAACCTTGAATGACTACAATGGTCTCTCTATATACTAGAGAGTAGAGACTTGATGCGTTAATTACACTATTACTTAGACTTGATGCGTTAATTTCACTGTTACTTATTTTTTTAGAATCATTAACTGAAAGCAGTTAGTATGTTAGAACATTTTAGCTGTAATAACTGATTTCTACTGATACAAAGTTAGAAATGAAGAAGTCCTCTTTGGAATCCCATGTATACTTCAAAGTAGGACCCTGTTTGTTGTTTGTGACCCGGGGAGTTGGTGATACATTTTGATTATGTACTTGTATAGTAACTGACTCACATTTATATTTTAAAATTGTATATTTTAGGCTTTAGGATTTGGATATTTAGCTAGACTTGTGTGTCAGAAGTTAATACACGTGTCGACGTAAGTTAGTTTAATTAGTGCTAAGCTTTTTATTTTTATTGTAATTTTACGCCTGCATGTGATTCCAGTGAATGTAGTTGTTGCCTTGTTGGTTTCCTGTTGATGATAATGCATACTAATTTATTTAATATTCATGTTTATGTATCAAGGCAAGTTTGCCTAGGATAACGTATTACTTGTTGGTTCCATAACTATAATACCTAGTAATTAGTATATAGATTAAAACCAATTAGAAGGTGTTACTAAAAAATCCTTATAGAGGAGGATAATAGAACGACGACGACGATATCGTTTTTGAAGTATTGATTGGGAAGGAATTTCAAGGGCATGTACACTTGGAGAATCTACCATCAAATTCTTACTAGGTAATAGTTATCTTTACTTTAGTTCTTCTTTTGTAGAGTAACACCCACTATATACTTGATTTCTTATATTCTTGGGTATATTTTGTACCATTCTAGAATTATCAATTGGAACATACAAACTTTTGTAGCCTGTGCCATTATCAGTAGGACCTAGGACTTGGGTTATGTTTATCCAGAAGTAGCTTAAGTTCAGGTAGAACCCTGTATTATCATATCTGAAGTTGCAGATCTACACTTCCATTGGGTTTAGTTCTTGCATTGCTTGCTTGTTTCGGTTCATATAGATATAGACTCGATAATTAATTGTTCATCAAAGGCTCTGAGATTAGTTCTAAAGTTCCCTGCCTATACCGTATGGGACCTCAATGACCTTGAAACTCCTGTTAACTTTGAACATTATGGTATAAGTGGTATTGAAGAAAAAATATGACTCTTTCAGGTGGTTTAAACCTGCTGTGGAGTCTTCATATACACTTCCTCTCATTTGAGAAGTTTGTCCCCTCACGGACACTTGATTTGTATATCTCATTGGTATTGATACATACGATAAAACTTGTTCACTATTTTTGAGGTTTGATATCTGTTGGATATGTTAGTTCATCTTCATTCTTATTATATCCATGCAGTATGTAGATGAACTTGAATATTTAGAGTTATTGGTGCTGAATATTCTATGGTTGCTTCAATCTTGTTTAAATTGTTCTTGGTGGATCCTTAAAGTTGAATCATGTAATTTTACAGTCCACTACTAGTGTGGGTACGGTAGTGATTTCGGGTAATTAAGCGGTGGGATTTACTAATTGTTGATCCTTGCTCTTGTATACATAATTCTAGTTGATGTCTTGATGTCTACTTAAGTCTTATTAATCATCGATATATTGAGGTCTTTTGATCATATAGTGTTTTGGTGATTGATAGTATTTTGATTTATTAATTTTGCTGTCAAACTTTTTGATGGTTGGGAATGAAAAAGTGTAGCTTTCATAGGTGGGTAAGAGGGATCGTGTTCGCTTCCATAGATTTTTAGATGGAGCATGTAGTTGCAAGGAGTACTGGTGATTGTTCATCTAATGCTAATGGATTTTCGCAAAGGCTAGACAATAAGGATATCTTAGGAAGAGAGCCCTAGGCCTTGAGCAGACTAACGGGCAGCAGCTCTGTGCCTGACATTAGCTGGCCAATGATCCAGTGTTTCTTACCAACTTTAGCTGGCCAGTAAGCACTATCTCTTCTTTCTTTTATATTTCTCTTCTCCAAGCAAGAGAACTTTTTATTCTGTTTCTTCTTCTATATAATGGACCATCATTTGGTTCTTTTAGGCACCGAAACAAACCTTCATTTGGCTTCTCCTGATATGTGTGTGTCCTATTTTCCGATACTAATGAAATGGTATTCCTTTGTTGCAGAGAAGCAACCCCTTGACCTTGTACAGTATGATCATCTGACCACGGTGGGTGGAAATGAGAGAGACAACAGTGCCCGGTGGGTTATTGCAACCGCATTAGTGTTTCATCATAGTCATTGTGTGGCTTGTAATTTCGGT
This sequence comes from Coptis chinensis, assembly GCF_015680905.1. Taxonomy (NCBI): domain Eukaryota; kingdom Viridiplantae; phylum Streptophyta; class Magnoliopsida; order Ranunculales; family Ranunculaceae; genus Coptis; species Coptis chinensis. The sequence goes on along the minus strand of NW_028238130.1, from coordinate 69,714 downwards.
AATAACTAAATAGTAAATACCTTCTTATCATGTGTCGATTCATCTCCAAATCCATAACAAGGTATTAGATTATCCTCATCTAAAGCTGAAAGGGGCCCTTTCAAGAATGGATATTGCTTGTTCATAAGGGTCCAAACAAGTCCTAGTGTGTGGACATTGTATACTCATTTCTGTGACATCAAATGAATATCTATGGATTCAACCTAGGTGCTGCTAATCTACAGTCATTAATAATCAACCATTGAAACAGAAGGGATCCACCATCTACCAAAAACTAAGGAGACTAAAGTCAAACCCCATCAACTAAAATCCAAAGCGAATTAGATATCAATTAAGAAATTAGCCATAAATCGTAAGTAAAGTAGTAGTATGTAAATATGCATCCACTGTAGCTACAATATACTACTATTTACATAACCTACTTGGTTGCTTCAGTTAAATGCAAAATGCAAAATGCAAGGGAGAAAAAACACTTGCATACAAATATGGAAAGTGAACAACTTGCTGAGACCTTAAGTTTCATAAATAACCTTTCACATAAAAGAGAACACTCTAGAATTCCAAAAAAAAAAATCCAACAAACACATGCTGATTCTGTATTAACCAAACTACTCTCCTACATAGGTATCAGTTGACAAACACATTTCTATCAGTTGACAGTCGATCTCTATGAAGGAATACAAGGTACGGGTACAATAAAATAGGTTCATTGATTTCCAAGGGCCATCGCACAGATAAAGACAATTATGGAAAGTAACTATATTTCAGAATTCATGATAAATATTCTTTCAGCTATTCTGCTTAGTGTTAAGAAGTCAGGTGCCTATATGGACACCACCTTGAAAGAGAGGACGCAATGGACATGAATTGAAAAAATGAACTACAAAGAAAACAAGTGGTGTACCCTCCTCTACTTCTAAATTAGTAAAAGAAGATAATCTCATAATGGTCTATCGTAAATTTGTAACATTCAACTAATTGGGGATAAGAAAATAGAAGTATCTAATCTAATCCCGCCTGTATTTACCATATCCATGTCCATTTTAGGATGGTATTCAAATAAACTGATCGTATCCTCGTATCATAGCTCTAAAGTACAAGGCATAAAACTTATGCATGTGCTCGAAGTTCCATAATTTTAGTCAAAACAAAGTCATGATAAGAATATACAAACATACCTTTGGCTCAGTGCTTTCTCTTCTTTCGTAATTGCAGTGTATAAGTGAAGGTTTCTTCGTATCATCTTGCATAGTTTTGGAATTGTCTATAACAAAACATTCCTTGGTGGAAGAGGTAGCAGATTCACTATTTTTATCTAGTATATTACTACAAATTGTCATTTTGTTAGTGTCTGACGAAAGAGATACATCATTCTGTATGTTGTTTGTGGTTTTCTACGGTACAAGGACCACACTGCCAGTGTAGAACCCCAGTAATAGACTAAAAGACGTCAATCTCCACAAATGTCAGCGGTGATCATTCAGCATAGCATAAAAAATTCCACTTGGCAGTTACATAAAAGAAATGCTGCTATGCAAGCCCACAAAACTGTTCATTGTGAAAATCACCAATAATCCCCACAAGAACATGAGCCATCTTGAAAATGGTGGAATCTGTTTCCATCTCTGATGACAATTTCTCTTTGGGTAACTTTGGACAGGAACTTTGTAAAAGAATGACAGTCTCCACAAATACGGAGGTTCTTCATTTTCTGGATTGAAGTCCCATGAGGGGTGTTTAGTAGACCATAACCAATTGTGAGCTTTTCACTGTGATAGAGGAGGGCATTCTCATGGGTGTTTAGTAGACCATAACCAATTGTGAGCTTTTCACTGTGATAGAGGAGGGCATTCTCTTTTTGCTCCTCCTCCACATCATGAAGAACGAAGTTTGTGTCGGGAACATAGCCTACTTCTCTGAGACGCCCATAGAACTCCTTCAGGATTGTGTAGACCTCTTCTATATGATCTTGTCTTTTATCCCCATTGACAAAAGACAGCAACTTGTTCTTGATCTGGATCCAACTGATTCCTGGTTCCTTGGTCACTCCCCAATCTCTCATCATCTTCCTGACTTCTTCCACTTCCTCCCACATGCCTAGGGAGGCGTAGATATTCGACAACAATACATAATTACCAGTTTTCTGAGGTTCCAACTGGAAGAGCCTTTCAACAACTTTTTGGCCGAGCTCCACGTTTTGATGGATCCTACAACCACCAAGAAGTGCTGCCCAGACCACTGAATCTGGTTCAATTGGCATGTTTTCAATTAATTCCTCAGCTTCATGGAGATGCCCAGCACGGCCCAGAAGGTTCACCATACAAGCATAATGACCCTCCAATGGCACGACTCCGTAATCTTTCATGGAATTGAAATAACTACATCCTTCGTTAACTAACCCAGCATGGCTACAAGCACATAAGATGCCCAAGAAACTGATCTGATTAGGCAGGACCCCATCAGCTTTCATTTTTTCAAAAATATCTACAGCTTCTTTTCCAAACCCATTTTGAGCACAACCGATCAGTATCGTGTTCCATGTCACTATGTCAAATTCATACATCTCGTCAAACACCCAGAATCCATCCTTGCAGCCGCATTTATAGTACATAGCTATGAGTGAGTTACCAACAAAGACATCAGCGTCGAGCCCAAGCTTGAAAATCAGACAATGTATCTGTTTGCCAAGCTTTCTCGCACCCAAGCTTCCACTTGTAACGAGAAGGCCAGTCACAGTTGACGAATTTGGTTTTACACCTGAGGCCATCATGTCAAGAAACAGTTCAAGGGCTATAGATGTCCTTGTCCAGTTTGTGCGTATGCAGATATCATGGCAGTCCAAGAAACAACATCACGTCTGGGCATCTTTTCAAAAATGCTACGAGCATCATCAAGCATGTTATTCTGGGAGATCCCCGAAATCAAAGAATTCCACGATACAGTATCCCTCACTCTCATTGTATTGAAAACCTGCGAAACATTTTCCAAATTCCTACACTTGGCATACATGGAAATCAATCCATTACCCACATATGAGTTGCACTGACAACCAGCTTTAACAGTGAGGGAGTGTAGCTGTCTACCCATCTCAAGAGCACCAATGTTGGCACAAGCAAAGAGAGCACTGGTAAACATAGAGTCGCTTGGCACCATTCCCGATTTATGAAGCTCAGATAGCATCTTCAAAGCCTCTTCGCTCTGCCCACTTTGTGCAAAAGCTGAAATTAAGGCGGCCCAAGAAGCTGAATTTCTTTCAGTTCATTTTGAGAATACCCATTTATCATAGAAGAGTTCCAAGTAAAAGAGTTTCGATGTTGAATGAGCGTAAGTGTTGGAGAAGATAATATGGATGGTGTTGGACATGTTGACAAGGTTTTGTGTATTTTGATAATATTGTATAAAAAAATGGTGAAAATGAAACGTCTACAATTAATTAGCCAAATTTTGTAAATTGTTAATTATATTTGGCAAATTTAGAAATTTTTTATTTTTTTTTATTATTTGTGACAATGTTTAGAATAGTTATGAGATCATATCTACAAAATATTAGTCTAATCCGAAACTTATAAATGCCCTAACGATTTTGAGTTTGTTTACGTGTCAAATATGTCCCTATAACCCCTCCCTTATTTATTAATTCGTTCCATATATTTTGAAGCCAGAGGTTTGTAATGAAAACAGTTTTCTAGCTTTAGCCCCGAACTTAGGCTAATTAGTTTTACTCTCCCAAAAGTTTTATCTATAGGCTTACCCCAAGACCACGGTCAACCTAAGTTTGACTAAACCGTGAGCACCCATGAAAAGACCTCAGTGCCCTTATGTAAAATACTAGTCATTGCATCCACAGAAGGGCACTAAGGTCTTTTTCATTAAAAGAACACAGTCAATTAAGGTTGACCGTGGTCTTGGGGGTAAGCCCTATAGATGAAACTTGTGGGGGGTAAAGCTAATACTAGTTAGCCTAAGTTTTGGAGGGGGTAAAGCTAGAAAACTGTAATGAAAAATAGAGAAAAGAAATAGTTCCACACTTCATAACATTTTTTGGTGAATTTACATACCATTTTGCTACAAGTGAGCCAAGATTTGAAAGGAAACATTTCCTTTCACCAAGCAGAACTGTTAAGCTAAAGTTTTCCAACTCTGAATGCTCGTTATAATGGTGTCAAGAGTGAAAAACAATCAAACCAAGATGTTCAGGCACTTAAATTGATTTATTAAACTATGCAGTGCACACAACAAGCTCTCCCACTACCTAAGAAAGTCTGGATGAAAATCTAAAGATGTATAACAGATCAAACAAGACCTGTTTTGGTTCATATATTTCTACTGGAACACATATAACTGAAGCACAATTCCAGCTTGCGTCCAACAAAACAGCATGACCTATTGGATAGGTAAGTTGGTAGAGATGAAAAATATACAGTTATAAGACAATCCTATACCGACTCTGTATTAGACCAATCATACTGGGAGCTCCTTTAGCATGTGTTCACCTGAAGTAAGTTCATACGACGAACAACTGCTGCTTATTTAGAGTTCTGGTCTGGTTGTTTGACTGGCACTACCATAGCCTTCAAGCTCATAGGATAACACATGTTCATGTGCAGGCCAGACCACACATTGTCTGCTAGAATAGAGTTCACAGCAGCAGTTGGATGAAACTGGTCCCACCAAACATGATTGGAGGCATTATTGCAAGCCAGTTCTGGTGACAGACACATGATCCAACCATTGTATGGACCGAACCCACAGCAAGCATCTGTTGTCACTTCCAATCCTGCATATGAAGTGCATATTACAAGTTGGTGATTAACTAATATTCTTAGTCTTCCTGTACTAGCCAGGAGAAAAATATAGACAATCTCATCACCGTATAGGTCACGATTCCGCATTATATCCATTGAAGCTTCAAACACATCACAGAAAGTAATATTGGCGTTGGGAAGTTCGTGAGCAAGCTCTTCAACCATATATCTCATGGCAAAGTTGAATTCCATTACAATGTCATTTATCTCCTTGACACATTCCCCGTTTTTGCTGCTGTACTGCCACAAGTAGTGAGGAGCACAACCAATAGGAGCAAGCCCCGCTACCACCAATCTCCTGACATTAGCATTGTACAAGTTCTGCATACATAACAAGATCTCTCAACATATGTAACTTCCAGATATATATGCTACGGCAAAAGAAAGGTTGTATCTAAAGGATATGCCACCTTCAGTTCTTGCTTTACTGTTGTCACCAACAGCTGGTTGAAATCCCAAGGAAGGTAGAGTGTTTGCACCCCAGATACATTGCGCAGGTAGTAATGAATATAGTCATTGCTTCCAACTGAAACATAGAAGACCGACTTCGATATAATATCTGTTGCTACGTCCTCTCCTAATTTCATTATGAATTGCTGGAAGGTATCAGAAACTTGCTGAATCTGCTGTGTGAAGGAGATATGTTGTCCCTAAAATATTAATCAAAATTATAAAATACGCTCAGTACACTGCTTCTCTTCACTTAATGAATAAACATCATTCACACTCTGCCGACAGTGAACATATATATGATATAAGACATTGTTCTTGGCAATGTTTTAAAACGTGAAAGCATGGGGCGACGGTGACCAGCCCATGACGCGAGGCCTAAGCCTCCAGTGCATGACATTTTCTTAATTCTAAAAAAAATCCTATTATGTAAGTATAAATTTCTAAGTGAACAAACAAAAATCAATAAAGTGAAGTAAACTTTGTGAATTGTGATACATCATTTTATACAACAATTTATTCATAAACGTACTTGAGATTTATTTAGAGTTTTTTTATCATTAAGAGTTAACAATTATACTTCATTTTGCAAGACAAGAGAGGATACATTGATTTCCATTATCGAAAAAAAGAAAGAGGGGATACATAGATTGATTAAAGGAAGTTTAAAAGTTGAAGTACTTACAAAATCTTTATGATGGGTTTGGTACATAAATACTATTTAAAGTTGATGTCTATTTGCACTAAAATTTCAAAAAAAAAAAAAAAAATTGTGGTATAAATTTTTTGCGATGCTTACGCTCACTATTGAGGGGTACACTTCCAGTGCGTAAATGCCTTTAGGGCATTTTAGGTACGCCACGCCTTGAGGCGTTCGCCTCAAATGCCTTTTAAAACAATGGTTCTTGGTACTGTGTATGAATACTCAATTCAAGATGAATGGCATACTTTGTTATGTAGGAATGGTAGGATAACAATCAATTAGCCAGGTCTACAGGAAACAAAAACTTAGCAGACTAGACTACTAAAAACAAGGTGGAGAACTGCAGTCCGGTCTACTGCTTACTACATTATGCAACGGAACTCCCATACATTCTGCCCTGGTTCTGGTGAATGGTCTACTGCTCATTTGTTACCTTACCTGACTTCAATGAAGCAATTGCTCAAAATCCTCATATCTAGTCTGTCTAACTGAGTTAAATGATATTGTTAAGTAGCATTAGATCTTGCACATTTTTGAAAAAAGCTGAATGCATAAATTTAAGATAGTAAACAATTTGCTCACAAAAAAAATGAAGAACAAGAACAACAATGTCACTCTGATCCTTAATATCAAACGGTTTTAGAAAAGCTCCTCACCGCAATATAACAAAACTAAATTTCTTATCAAGTAGAACAGATATCATTACTTGTCTACTTATAGCAAAATGTTGCCCAGTTCATGCACTGTAGCTCAAACAGTCTTAACATTATAATCCAATTATCGCACATAAATGGAAAATCTAGCAGGTTCAATTACCAGTTCTGATCCACTTGAAAAGATGATGCCAGCACCCGCAGAAGCATAATTCACTCCATGTATCATATCTTCAACGGCTCCACCTTGCCCGAGAAAGGCAGGTACAAAAGGTAATCCAAGGTGCAATGCTAATAACAGTAAAATAAATGATAGCAGTATCAAACATCTGTTAGCCCAAAAACGATATACATTTCTCTTCAAGAACTTAGTTATAACAAAATTGTATGCATTCTTTTAAACCCCTTTATCTTTTTTCTTGCAAAAAAACTAAGAATACTACTCATTTCTGTCTCAAGAAACCCAATTTTTTTTTGTGAAAATGAACAATGCCAAACAAACCTCATTTATTTCTTCTTGCATGCAAACAAATAAGTGAGTAATGGGATTGCTAAATTCACTTCAACTAATTAAGAACTTGCAGAAAACAGAGAAGAAGGTTGAGTTATACCAAGATAATCAACAGGAATTCTTCCGTTACAGAATCTACCAGTTGGTTTATGAGTATCAAAATCTCTTCCGTAAGGCAAGATATCAGCATGAGCAAATGTACCAAGGTAGTTGTTAGTACCGCAATCGACAGAAGAGTCACCAAGAACAAAAAGAGCTGGAACTAGAGAAGAATTTACAGGAGAGGGGATTGTAGAATCATATGTGTTTCTTGTGAAGTTTTGGAGTTGACGTTGAGCATGTAGAGATTTTAGTTGAAGAAAAATAGTGAAGAAGATGCAGAGCAGAAACAGAGTTTGTGGCACCATTGCTAGAAAACTAATAACAGAATAACTAACAAAGTCACAAAACTACACATGTTTTAATGGTGAAGCAGGGTAGTTAGTTTGTTAGTTGAAGGGTGTGAATTGTGAGGCATGCTGGTATGGTAAATACGTAAATTTCAAGGTGGTCATCTGCATGGAATTTTTTCCATGGCCAATATACTGGTGAGGCCTGATGCACGTAATTCTAATGCATAGTCAACTAAAAATCTCGATCAATGATCAAAACTTAGCTGAGAACAGTTTGTACTCACGTCCAGCTCATATGATTTAACTTTCAGTTGAGGACATGTTATTTGAAACACGTACACTACACAACAGTATATAGACCCCTGCATATCTTAACACTACACTTTACCGAAAACAACATAGAGTTGTAGGTGATTGATCAAGGATCTCTCTACTACCACTAAAACCTAAACTATGAATTATGAATAGGGTAAATTTCTGATTCGGCCATGATAATAATGTCAATGTATTTCTAATTCGGGCACAAAATGTAACTCAGCGCATTTTGTCAGCAACTAGTGGGTAATGTCAGCAATTTTTTGCATTGAGTTGTTGACAATGGCCGAATTAAGAACAAAATGACATTATCATGACCGAATCAGGACCCTTATCAACATCCAGGAACAAGAGGATTTAATTCAGTGTTCTAAAAAACGCTAGGCGGTAGTCGGGCAGTGGGAGAGCGCCTAGGCCTTCTAGGCAGTGCCTAGATGGGTTAGGCACTAGGCGGGTTTTTTTCCTAATATATATAGTAATATACACATATACTACAAGAAATGAAGAAAATCATTTACCATAACTCAAAAAATAAACACAAACAAATATACTTATTACAAAAATGCGTAATAGTTGAGGAATATTGATTTCATATAAAAACATACTTTTTGTTATAGTGGCATATAATTTACATTAGACTTAAGTCTTTTAAACTCATTCAAATCTTAAGCCTACACGGGCCTTTATTTTTCGACATTTAATCATTCAAAAAAAAAAACTTGACTGGACTGCCTAGACCCGCCTAGCCCGCCTAATCGGTCCACCTAGACCCCGCCTAGTTGGTCCATTGATTTTTTGAACGACTAGGGCCTAGGCGAGTCAGTTGGGCACCGCCTAGCGCCTAGAGACTAGGGGTGGAAATTTAGCCCTAACGACCCTAACCCGGCCCTGACCGACCCGACCCTAAGCCCTATAAAGCCCTCACAACTAAAGTCCTCACAGAGTTTAGCCCCGGCCCTAATGCCTTCTAGGGCAGGGCTAGGGCTAAGATTCTAAAACATAGGCCCTAATTCTAACTAAGCCTAACCAAGCCCTAACCGCCCCCTGCTTTCACACTTTCACTATAAATACACATACCATAATTGTCCAACTCGTGTTAAATATTTTCAATTAAAATAACATTGTCTTTGTAATTTATCACTTACACCCAAAGGGTACTTCTAATAACTTGTCTTATATAACAAAAACTTGTCAAATTAATGTACCATGAAGAACAATGAGCACTAGCCTAATAAAAAATAAGACTTTATTCCTTTGATCATCAAGTCAAAGTCCATAACTTATTATTCTCAATTTCTTTTCTCACTTATTTCTTATAAATTATATTTTTATTCACATCCAAGCCAAGTCTAAAACTAAAGATTTCCTTCCACACCATTAAAGCAAAAATACTGAGCGCAGACATTTGTAACATATTTAAACCAAAAACAACCTTTGTTAGAAAAATGACATTTGTAATCTCAAACCTTTCTCCATCACTTGTTCAAAAGCCAATATTTTTATTTCCATATTCAAAGCTTGAATCACTTTTAAATATTTTATTCACAATCTTTTTCTCTTTCCCTCTATATCCTCTTCTAATTTTCTCAAACGCTCTTTTTCCTGCTCTCTTAAATACAAACCCCCAGACAAAAAGATTAATCTTAAGACCTTGGTCCACAACCCCCTACGCACATAGAATACAACCCTTCATAGCTTTCTGTTAGAAATAACTTTGGTATAAGGATTGTTGTACTTATTGTAAGAGTGGAAAAACTGACATGGGCTGATCACGTTGATTTAAAAGTAATTTGACGTGCATTTTTTCAGTAATACACTGGAGATAAGAAATTTGGAACTGATTTTACCTAAAAACTTCAAATACTGGTACATACGAATGTAGGAGATGGCCCTAAACAAAAAACTTTCTCTTATGAATAGGATTGATTTAAGGGCTGGTGTACTTCTTAGGATGTGTATTTGGACATATTTTCAAATCATGTAGTATGAGTGGAAAATATTGACTTGCTCATATGTGTTTATCTCTTAGATCTAAAAGAATTTATGTTCTGTAAATTTTTGAAACTTCTTAAACTCATCCTATGTTTGGAAATTAAGGATGAATTAATGCTGGAGTATAACTATGTCTATTTCTTATAATAGGCATTGTTGACTAGGGAGCGTGCTAGAGCTGAATTTCAGGATTGGGAAAAGAAAGAAGAGGAGGTTTGTAATACAACTTGACGTTGTCTCACTTTTATTCTATGCTAGAGACCTGCTTGGTTTTGCGTATTGGCATGTTACATCAACCCTGTCAAAGAGTCTTTGATTTCCAGTGACTGCAAGTCTGCAACACTTTATGCTTCTTCTTTTATTTATTTATATGATACACAGACTATATAGCTCCAACATTTGATGTGTGCCCTTCTGTCCTTACCAATTTTGGAACAAGAAGTCAATGTTTGTTTTGAGTTCGCGTTTATTGGTTGCTTGCATGTTACAACTAACAGTAATAATTGTAGGCCAAAATATCACAGTCCAACTGATAACTGACATGTCACTTGCGAAATTTCTCTGAGAATTGTTGAAATCCCTTCTTACACCTTGGGTTGCATTTCATGTCATTGCACAACTGATCATTGTACCATATCTGCACTAAGTTTATGCAAGATCACCGATAGAACTTGCCAGTGCACTGCTTCATGTGCTTTTCCCACTGCAGGACATCTTTTTCCATCTTTTTTATTCTAGGTAACTTAAAAGTCCCCTTAAGAACATGTGCTAGCCTACACCTCATCCCGGACATATATAAATGTGCTAAACTCTATAAGTAATGTGCTAAACTCTATAAGTAGTCACTTATTAGTCCTTTGAGTGCTTTCTTTTGAATGGAAACGGCTTTCTTTGATGCTTCAATAGGTATCTCTACTTTACATCCTCCCTGCAGTCAATAGGTATACAGCTACAGAACATCCTGCAATAGGTATACTTTCAATAGGGTACCATTAGACTGAAACCCTGCAGTCAATAGGTATGTCCTTCAGAACATCCTCCCGATACTTTACAGTGGTGAAACTGATATACAGCTGTTTATGAGTACTCTACTACATTCCACAAGTAGTATCTCGACTTTCCTCGCAGTTTTCAGTAATACAGGTATCATGCCCATGTGGAGTTCAATCAGGCAAACAAAAGTACCCAATTATATGCCGCATGCCAGCACATATCTATTTAAGTTTACCATTTTTCAATTTTCATCGCAAGGGAATGTTACCTATAGTAATTCTCTAGAATATATGGTAAGTGTGTTAAGTGTATCATGTATGTTAAGTGTGTGTGCTATTTGTACTTATGTAGGTACCCATGTAGGTAACATCGTGCTATATATATCAGTGGCAATGTATCAGGCTATCTGCTGTACCAGCGAATTTCAAATTCAGAGTAGCAGACTAATCGTGAAAAATATCAGGGGGTTAATGTATCAGGGGGTGAATTTTGCAGTTGTTGGTGCTACAGCACTTGGTTATGAATTTTTTGAAGAGAAAAATATTAGTATTGTTACGAACTACTCACTAGGAATACAACTTGGATGGTTCAAACAACTTTTACTTTACTTTTGCCCATCAAAGTCCAGTAAGTATATTAATCAATGAAGTGGGTGACTTCTCTTGCTCTTTCCCTACAACAAAATTGCATTTGCTCTGTGCTCAGTCTCTGTGTTTGTACTAGGATATGCTGAAATATTTTGAAACTAACCTTCATATTTTAGCACATTTTTTTCTTGATAACAACTTTTTTCCATTATGGAGAGGTTACAACTTTTGCCATGATGGAGAAGGGCTAATAGCTGCATATTACGGGCCTCTCTTTTGTAATTTATTATAAACTTATTATACTAAATATTAAAAACTGAGGTTTTAGAGTGCTGCTTAAATAAACTAGAAATTTTAATAACAAAATCACTATGTTCCCAGCTAATTCCAGCTCTGAACTAGAAATTCTACTACCAAAACCACTATGCTTCCAGATTATTCCAGTTCCTTTGCTCCTTAAATTCTGCATTAGCTCCCTCCTGTCTCCAAGGACTAAATCATTCTCCAGCTTGAGTTTCCTCAGAAGAGGCCTCCTACATTATATATCATTCCTTTTGGTATTAAAGAGCAATATCTTATCTAAAAACGATTGTAAAACGGAGTTATTTTAGATAATTATCTATGAATCCATTTAGAAATCTATCAATAAAATCGATTGTTGTGTCAAGGAAAAGAAACTTTAGTCCGAATAAAATCTCAATCCTCCAGCCCAAACATATACCATATACCATGGGACAGGGTAGTGTACATAATAATTGCTCATATAATGATCCTTAAGCAGAATTTTCTTAAAATACCACGTGTGCACCGGCTACTTTTGAAAAACCGGTGCGAAGCTCGGTTTGCATACTAGTAGATAAATTAAGCACAATCAATGCCCTCATATTAAGTTATTTTGATAAAACATTTACAGAATCTTTTGGAGGGAGAACACATTCTTCTCCCTCCACCACATTCATAACCCCATTACAATGCAAGACAATCAGAAAATAAACATCCAGCGGTGATATGGTAAGTTGATCTTCCCTGGACATCAGCACGCAAAAAGCTTTGGCGTTTGGAATTCACAGCCCTTTCGATCCGAAACTTCACACAATGAACACAGGCACGAGAGTCTACATTGTCCTCCCAAACCACGCACAGCGTTTTGTTTCCAATTGCAACAATATGTCCATAGCGTAGTTCACGAAGAGGTAACTCACTAGTAGACTTGATGCCCAATCCTTTCACAGGCTTCTCAAACCATATCTCATTGGTTAAATCGTAAGCCATCACAGAACCTAAGGAATACATGAAGAGAATATCATCTAAAACGGTACCTCCAAAAGACCAGTGAAATGCATCGGACAGAGGTGTTGTTACTTGCTCCCACACCTTAGTTTTCACATCAAATGAGAATACACTCATTACCGAGTACATGCACACATATATCTTGTCCCCAACAACTACAACTGAAATGCAGCAATAACCATAAGATGATTCACACACCTTCTTAGGAGGATCAGGCAGAGGAGACCATAGATTCAAATCTGGGTCGAAAACCTCAGCCCATGGTTTCGGAGAGCTTACACTTGATCCAAATACATACATTTTGCCATGTGTGGAAACTAGTGTAGGTTTAGTCCTCTCGCCAAGGGTATGGGAGTTTAGCTTTCGGCATATAAAAGGGTCGTCTCCACCGCTTCTTTTCCTAGTCTCGAAGGTAACCACATTGGTAGACCCTTCCATTTCGTCACAGAACATCATATAAATAGTCGAGCCCAAGGCTACCGAACAACTACCTTCACCAACAACTGAATAAGCAATTGTGAAAGTTGGATCGAGAGTGGTGATCTCCTTGTTGTTTGTGAATTCTCCAGGGTTTATAACGTACCAGACAACACCTGCTTCAGCAAAGAAAGAGATGTACAAGCTTTTCTCCTGATTATCGGGTTTTGGGTAGGTTGAATATCCAAACAATGAACACCGTAATGGGTGCACCATCCTTTTCCTCTTCTTCCCTGTTAAACCATTTTTGCAGCAACTGTTACAATTGTTTTTCCCTATCTTCATTCTGTTAAGTGTTTTAAGGTGAGAAAGGGGGGTAGGTTACAAAAAAAGAAAGATAATTGGGGTGTTACGGACTTCCAATATAATCGACGGATTTTACTCTGTTTGTATTGTTTGTAAAGCCACGGGCAAAGAGATATATATAGGGAGACACGGAGTGGAGTTCCTTTTCTCGTCCACTTCCACTTCCACTTCCAATCTCACTTCTTTACGCGTTTACCTTTTACTTAATTACATCGAAATTCGATTTTACCCTTGTTATATTCGGAATTTCGGATAATTTCGGATATTTCGACTCTATATTTAAAATTCCGTTTTTTTTAGAAAACCGAAATTTCAAACGGAATTCCGGAATTTCGTTCGGAATCACGAACTATGTATAATACATGTGCTTATGTCATTTATGTAACACTAACCATCTAACGAAATTTTGAACTAAGTAGTTATTTATACTAGCCATTTGGCCCGGCCTATGGCCGGACTTGCTGCATAGATAGCTAATTACTCAAAAACCTAAAGTCCACTTGAATAAATAATATATGTATATTGATAGCTAATGATTCATTGCATATTTTGTTTGAAGGGTTTATGTTTTTCTAATATTTTTTGAAGGGGATTGCAAGCTCTCAAACCTTGATCTAGTAAGTGTAAATCGTACATATATCTTTTCTGGCTGATACATCAGCAGTAGCGAAAGACAAATCGATGTCAATTTCAAATCTAGATGAGAGTCATACCTTAGCTTTCTCACCGCTTGACGAAGCATTTGGACAAACTAACTTGGCGATTATATTGTAGCATCAATCCCATGAATGCATTTGATCTCACTCACCAAATACTCCACTATGACATTGTCAAAGTCCTCCCCACCCAAGAAAGGATCGTGTTTTCCTACAATGTTGGATGACCGATCGATAGCCAAAAGAGTCGATTTCTTGAGAGGTCAATCTTCGTGAACACATTTTATAGTCCGTTTGATATGCAAACAAATTGGATTTCCAAATCCCAATTGATGTATGGATGAGTTATGCCGCCAAGTTTTGTGAGTGTAAATCGGATATCAATCTTAGAACTATGTCGAACCACTACTTGTATCTAAAATTGACTTCTTCCAAGGTCCACTCAACAGAAGATCATTTAGAGGATCATTTAGAGGATCAACGGAGTAGGGAATAACACACAAAGAACTATTCAAGGGAAACTGAGCAAGTGGGCATATAAGTGATATGCCACAGATTGCTCTTAAAAAACAAATGGCTAACGACATTTCAATTATGTAATGCGGATACTCCTACATACTAATGCATCATAATAGTTATAAATAAGAATCGAGATCCTATTTTAATCATTAAACAAACTAAACAGAAGTTAATACACAATTGTTTGTGTTGTGACGACAATCAATGATTTAATGACATTTATTTACATTCGGAGTTCTATACATAGAAATAATGAAAATTAGTAAACTCGTAATGACTCTTTAGTTACCTAGATGTATATACAATTTTACAATTTATAAAGATATATTTGAGAGCAGAATCCCAAGTCTCAACACACATTTTACAATGAAACATTCAATACAAAAGCAGTGTAATCTCCTATATTGTGACTATGTCTTTGTAACTGTCCCATACCTGTAGCACAATTACTATGAATTAGTTGGATTACAAAGTAAGGTAACCATGATTATTTACTGACACATCTACAAAAGTGTGCATGTTAGTGTGATTATCAACTCTATATCCAATCACAACATTACAAATCAAGTCACAGTAATTCCTATTCCATTCCATAGCTCAATGTATTAGAAAACCTTAATCTTTGTTTCATCACAGATGTGGGCGTTAGTTCAATATCTAAATTTCTCTACAAAGTTCTTGTGGATCAAGTCCATAAAGAGTTAATTATTTAATTAGGATTATTTAATTGAATAAAGTCGGAGGTCCTTAATGCCAGAAGTGAATTGTTATTAACACTTCAGCTAAAAATGTTTCATGTACAGGTTTGTGCCTCTATACTATTATTATATTGGTGATTGTCAATGCACCCTTCGGCAAATAACTATTTGGCACAAACTATACAATCCAATTCCAACATTACCATTGGCACTACCTTAACTTACCAAATGAATGAAGATGCAATATATTCATCCCCTAGTTTAATGGGTCATATAGAGTATTTTTTATTTTTTATTTTTTTTCAATAAACATTTTTTTTTATGAAGTTTACTTCCTTTCATCAACTCTAGTTTGAAAGGACCTGACTATGTTATTAATTAAATATCCAAATGCAACTCCCTTTGAGAACTCAAACAAATCCAAGTATCTATAATGAAATCAAACACCCTTGAAAATTTAAATACATTGATAGTTGTTGCTATATATGTTAACATATATGTTCTAGGATATGTTACATTGTGTGATTGTGAATTCGGTTAAAAATGTGCATCATACCCAATCCAACTTGGCAGAGTTGCAGACTCTTTTGGACGAAATCAATCAAAAGTTTCTTTGCCCTTCCGACATTTTATTTGTCCAAGTCATTCTAGCCTCTAAGCACCTTAAACCCTTCAAGTCTTCAACATTCAAACATTAGCAATGTGCAAGGTGGTTTGAGGACCACGGGTGCAATGTGGTTTCATTTGAGACTATGAGACATACCAAATAAAATAAAAGAAATGAGGGTTTTTTTTTTTTTTTTTTTTTTTTTTTTTTTTTTTTTAAATTTTTTTTGTTATTTTAAATTACTCTTTTGACAAAGGAATGCTAACAAAAATTATTATTATATTTGGTGATTGTCAATGCACCCTTCGTCAAATAACTATTTGGCACAAACTATACAATCTAATTCCAACATTACCATTGGCACTACCTTAACTTACCAAATGAATGCAGATGCAACATATTCATCCCCTAGTTTAATGGGTCATATAGAGTATTTTTTATTTTTATTTTTTTTCCGATAAACATTTTTTTTTTATGAAGTTGACTTCCTTTCATCAACTCTAGTTTGAAAGGACCTAACTATGTTATAAATTAAATATCCAAATGCAACTCCCTTTGAGAACTCAAACAAATCAAAGTATCTATAATGAAATCAAACACCCTTAACAAACTTGCTATCCTCACCAAACTCATCCACAATTTCACTCTCACCTCCACCACAATATAATGGACTATTCCCAAAACTTGTATGATCAAAATCCCTAACCAGATATTGTTCTCTATAACTCCATGGCGGCTGGTTTTGCAAAAACCAACAGCCCAACACACGTAACTCTTCATTAGAATTCTCCACTTGGGACTGTATCATTATGACTACTTATTCCCATCTCTTCAAAGTAAGGCATGTTCAACCAAATCAGTTTGTTTTCATATTTAAATTTGCTTGGATTTAAATATGAAAACCAAAAACGACCACAGTTCCACATGATTTTTCATTATTCTTCCTGTTATTATTATTTTTATTAGTGAAGCCATCTCTTTCACATAATCATCATTAATCTTGACAACCAAGAAAACACAATCATGATGGCTAATGTTGCTCCCAACTTTAAGGTCAATTAGACCCAGATATGACACAATATGATATCCCATTTGGTTATAAATTAAAGTAGATATATGATAACCTGCTTTTTCATTAGAATCATTTCGCACTTGCCATTGGGCAAACGAAATATTTGACAGCCAAAATTAGTTCGATCAAAGATAACCACGCTGTTTGTTGTTTAGCAGCTGCATGTGCATCTTGCTATCCCAATGTTGTTCGAAAAGCGTCCATTGGCCCCTCCGGCCGCATAGGCCAGTTCGATGATGCAATGCTTGCAATAAAGAAAAGATGCCATAGTAAGCAAGAAAGAATGAGAGTTGTCCTCATTTTTTTGTTTGTGAGAATATTGAAGAGGCTCTCTATAGGTTGTCTTCTTAAATAGTTATATCCTTCCTCGAGTTGGAACACGTGCATTAAATGTGCTAGAAGGCAAAGTACTTGTTGTAGAATAATTTCTTTTTGGTCTTTTTTAGTTGATGAAGTTGGAGGTTCCAACCCGTTATAATGAGTTCTTGTCTTCCATGTAATTGAATGTTTTGTTAGTTCTTTTCTCTTATCAACACCCGGACACATCGAGAGAAAAGGAGAAAAGATGAGATCCCATAAATCCATAAAGCCCGATTGAGCGGACATGCAATCTATATGGTTGTCAAAGAAGAAAATGAAAGATTTTTGTAACTACCATCAAAAGCAGAGGAAAGATAGACTGAAACTAACATAATAATATCTCTCTTCATTCTTATCAAAACAATATAGTAATACAATTCTTTTATTGTTTATCACAATGTAGTAAGATTATTCCCTTAATTAAGGTAGTCACAGAGATTAATTGAGAGGAAGAGGAAGTATCACTGATCATTAGTCATGATTTCTCTTGTAGAAGAAATCCACAGGAGTCACATATGAGGAAATAAATATAATTGAATTAAGAAATTGAGGAAAACAAAAGCTAGGGGAATCACTGTCTGGGTCTCTTCAAGAAAAAAAAAAACGATCAATTTGACTTGGAGTAATAGAACGTTTAGGCGTATAGAGTTGGAGCGAGCAGTTCAATTCGAACTTTGAAGGCACGGGAATCATTGCAACGGTTCAGAAGGCTAGATGGTTTTTTTCCTTTTTCTTTTAGAGAGTTTGGGGTTTTCGGGGTGGATGGCGAACAATTGAAAAACCAAAGAAAAACAATTAAAACACCGTGGATCAACATTAAGATTAAGTATATTTTCAACATGCTACAACACATCCACATTTTACTTCAGGGCTCAATAACAAACAAAGGCTGCAAAGAAAAGAAAAAGAGAACTTCCAAGTTCAGGCAATGGGTACGGTGAAGCAAAATGAGCATAAAATTATTTGTACACCGAAATTGTTCAATGACCAATTTAAATTCAAACAATATTGTAATGGTTGTTTAACTCCACACACACACACACACACAGAGAGAGAGAGAGAGTAATCGTGGTCAATGCTAATCGGCTTTCCATCCTTCAGAGTACCCTCAACTACAGTTCTCGACCGATCAACCTGAAGTAAAAAGAAACAAAAGGTAGAGTTACACAACAAAGCCCTCGTGCATGACATGATTTACAAATTTTCGGTAGAACCCCGACTTGTTAAGCGAGAATTTGAAGAAAATACAATCATTGCCTAAAAGGAACTCTCTTCCCTTGCCGTCACTAAAGTCACAATCGAATGGTTTCAAAGGCAAAAAAAAATGGGAAGAGGAAAAAGAAGAATAAAAGCGGTCTTTGGTCTTGAAAGGAAATGACATGGATCCCTTTAATTAATAAGAAGTAAGCTAGAATCACTCTACCTTGACCCCTGAGGGGTGAGAACTCAACTCAGGCCCAGAAAGCAGGAGTCTCCTCGCCCGCATCAACACCACTCAACCCCGTATTTCCATGCCCATCAAAACTGTTCGGGCTGACACCCTGAAAATCTCATATAAAGCATAAACCGAGTACCTTCCCAATGTGACTTTGAATTGAAGAGAAAATCGACAAACAGTAAATTTGACACTATTATCTTAGAACGTGTTCTAATTTAATAGTTGGAATAATCTTCATGTCTGAAATTCAAAAAAAAAAAAAGAATATTTAAACCTAACACAGACACTAAAGATAATTGCACTTACTTTGATTGCCAAATACTCATAAGTTGTGAATTCGACATATAAACCCTCTTTGTCTCGCAGTGATGCTCTGATAAAAAGTATGTCTCGCACAACACAATGAACGTAAAACGGAAGCCCAGGGATTGAGCAATATTCTCCAATAGTAAAACTTGCACTCATTGACCTTATCCTATCTTTACTTGGGAATCTCACCCATCCGTATCTAGTAATGCGGTTGGAAATATTGTGTTCCAACCCGCCTAGAGGCCATTCACTGGCCATGGCCTCACTAACTTAAATTTCCACAACTACACATAGCCACATCATGCAATATAAACTTGTAAATGACATTAAAAGTAAGAAGAAGAACCAAAAGTACCTTCAGTGTCAGACTCAACAATCCCTTGCTCTTGCACATTGGACACACCATTTTTCCATCGGGCCATTATTATCTTCGCTCACGCGGTACTAATATCTTCATTCATTTGTGGGGTCATGCAGTTTCTACCATATCTTTTTAGATGAATTGGTGCCTAAGAAGATGAATAGAGTAGATTCTATCAAAATAAGTATTGCCTTTCAGAGATTATTTACAGTAAACAAAGATAAGTAATGAAAGATTTTCACCAAGACGACTATTTTTCTCAATCTGAAATTTGTTTTTCAGTAAATGTTGTTTATTGCTTCCAAAGTTTTCTATCTTGCCAGAGATATAGTGTTGGATTTCACCGTTTACTTCAATAGTTTGGAGCTTCTAATAAGTAGGAAAATGAACGGTTCTTGGGAAGTTGCCTTGTTCTAAATTACTATTATTATTTTTCTATTTTGTTTGGTAAACTTTATTTCATCAGGATCACCTTCCTTTCCTGGTTATTGTTATTGCTACTGCTGGTAACTTGATATTATCATGCATGTTTCATGACCCTCGTAGTATCTTCTTCTTCTATTCATCTTCCAGCAAATGATAAAATTATTAGTCATATAGTGGGGATAAGGCCTTGGGTCATGGGTCACACCTCCCCCACCCAAAAAAAAAAATGGACTCAACTACTCAAGTAAAATTTGTGAAACACTGAGATATAGATTTTACTACTCTTCTCGCACCAATCCTTTCTATTTGGTGTATCATTTTCCTAATCGCAAAGGTAACTTATTATTGTAAATTACTTCAGCACTTCTACTAAATGTTGCTTCTAATACCACCTTAGTAAAGGTGAGTAGTTAGTAAATCCCTGATTAGGCAAGATGAGTTCAAGTGCATAATCGTTTTTTTTTCTTGCCTTCCATCAAGCTATTTCTTTCGTTACATTGCTAGATAACTTGTTTGATGATGCCGATGTTTGTAAGGCATTGAATCCGTGCATGTGGTACTTTCGTACTTCACCAACCGGGCAAAAGTCATTTTTAGTAGTATAATCGTACATAAATCCCTTTGGGAACATACAAACCAAATTACAACATTGGGAAATTTATAGCCATCTGATGACTTTTTTTTTGGTACCTACATCAAGCCTATCTCAATTGATTGCTAAAAACAAGAGGGCATTAGAATGGTGTTGCTCAACGTGGGGGCACAAACATGCAATTGGGATGGTCCATGTGATTCGGGTTTCGGTCCTAGCATGTGGTACTCATACTTCACCAACCGGCAAAATTCAATTTTTAGTAATATACCGTACATATATCTCTTTTTGGACATAGAAAATACTATATTTGGAAAATTAAGTCGCCCGATGAGTTGATCCATGTGGCTACCTTAAACTCATCTCAGTTGATTATTAAAAATATGCAGAGAAACAAGAGGGCAAAGAGAGTGGTATAGCTCGATGTGGAGGGTCACAAACCTGAAATTGGGCTGAAAAATGCGAAAAATTCTGCTTTGTAATGAATTTTCTAAGTGAAAAGCTCAAAGCCATTTTGTTTTTGATGTCTTATCGAAATGGGGTTTGGCCTGCATATGATGATCTATAATCTTCAAAAATCTTTGTTTAGTCCGGGTATAGTTCCAACCCTTCATAGGTGTTTTAGTATGTTCTATGTCCTTCAAAAGTTATGAGTGTGTTTTTGTAACTTTTTACAATTGCGTGCAAGCACATTTTAGTTTTTGGAACCGAAAAAAGGAAGATGTGAGTATGTAACATAATGGTTCATCTTTGAAAGCATCTATATTATACTTGAATATTTTTATTGTTGTAGTATGCATTTTCTCAATACCTCTATTTGATGACAATCAAATCTACATTTATGTTTTATGATGCATGCACATATTGCAACTTGTGCATTGTACGCTGGCTTGGATAATATTATACATAGGCTTCCTCGCTTACCAAGGTTGTCACCCAAAAAAGAAAAAAAGTTTACTCTGCTTCACTAATGAAGTTTGTTCCATATCTAAGAATGAAGATACCAACATTTCTACCTTTAAGTAGTTCATATGGACTTTCTTGATTCATGGTATCTGTATGAAAACCGGGACTCTCAAACCGCTATTGCAATTGGATCAAAGTCGCATAACACTTTATATGGGGGAGCTTGTTCGGCTCGAAACAACTTGGTTATCCGGATCTTTACTTCTTGAATGGGGAAATCTCTAAGAAAATGGATCAAAACTGTGTTTTTGGCAAGAAAGCATCAAGATCGAATTCATGGTCAAAGCGTAAAATCAAAAGTGACGTAGATTAATTCAATTGTTGTTTGTTGGTTTCTCCACTTGTGGCTACTAAAACAACAGAGGGTCCGTGTCTGGTTTTGAGTAGTCCATGGGAAGTGGAAACCGTATCCAAAACTCAATGATACATCGCCTCAAGCACTAAAAGGTGCTACCGGTGGTGATCGCCTTTGGTTGCAATTGTACCGCTACTCGAAAAACAGAGTTTGGCTTCTCAAGGAGATGGAGCTATTCCAAAAAAGATAAACATTCAGGGTAAAAATTAAATGCAAGAGAAGCAAGGGTATATCATGCCATCATGGGTTTAAAAATATATATATATAGAATTGAAAGAAAAGGGGAAAGACATATACTTAAAAATACGTATACATCTACCAGTAAAGAGAAGGGAAAGAACTTAAAGGAAATATCCGGTCAATCTACCGAAAGAGAGAAAGATAGGGGCCAAGCCGCCAAGGGCATCGGAGCAGGTGGAAAAGCCTGCCAAAAATACATCTTTAAACAGCTAGGATTTAGTTACCTTCTGATTATGTTATATATATATATATATATATTGATTGGTTAAGATATTAAAATAGGTTTATACAGAGCTTCTTTATAGCTTACACTACTTACTTTTATGCTACCAAGCACTAAAAGGTCTAAGGTGTGTGGTGATCGGCCTTGGTTGCAATTGTACTGCTACTCGGAAAAACAGAGTTTGGCGCCTCAAAAGGAGATGGAGGTATTCCAAAAAGAATAAACATTCAGTAGGTAAAAAATTAAATGCAAGAGAAGCAAGGGTATATCATGCCATCATGGGTTTAAAAATATATATATATAGAATTGAAAGAAAAGGGGAAAGACATATACTTAAAAATACGTATACATCTACCAGTAAAGAGAAGGGAAAGAACTTAAAGGAAATATCCGGTCAATCTACCGAAAGAGAGAAAGATAGGGGCCAAGCCGCCAAGGGCATCGGAGCAGGTGGAAAAGCCTGCCAAAAATACATCTTTAAACAGCTAGGATTTAGTTACCTTCTGATTATGTTATATATATATATATATATATATATTGATTGGTTAAGATATTAAAATAGGTTTATACAGAGCTTCTTTATAGCTTACACTACTTACTTTTGCGGTATTAAAGACTACATTCTCACCATCAGGAAGGATGCTGATTGACCAAGGAAGCAAGTTATAGTGCTTGTTATCGAACACAACTTTGGCAGCAGACTTGGAATTGTAGTTCATGAAAAGCTGCACAACCTCCGGAGTTGGAAGAGAATACACTTTCCTGAAATATATATATGATTGATTAAGGCAACCGAAGTTACCAAGATAGAACAGTGGAAAACTTCGTGATATTAGAAAAATTGTTACCTGTTGGAAGCTTCCTAAAGAAGTAGTAACGGGTCGACAAAAATTAAAGCACCCTCACAGAGCTTAATAGCCCATATGAAGATTTTTCAGATGCCCAAATTTAGGTTGCCTTACCAAACCCGCAAGTCGTGAAGTTTAAAGCAATCAAAACCAAAAATTCATGAGCAACCAATGCATGCACTTCTCGGAAGAATCTTATCTCACCATATTCATCTATGGGAGCATCATAATCATAATCGGTGGTAACAAAAGGACCTCCGGAAGTTCATCCTAACACTCCAATATCCTGCTTCCGGCTTCCCAAATCCCAAAATCAAACCCAAAGCTCGGATGACAAGTTCATTATCGTTGGTGGTTCCAAGCTATCCGTCACGTAAACCTCAATACCAACTCAGAATTCTCTTCTCTTCATTTTCTTCAAAGAATACAATGTTACCTGTTTCTTCTTCAACTTTCCAAATGACATTTTCTTTCCCCATCTTAAAAGGAAAGGATTGTTTAATAAGAGTTTCACTTCTCATGTAAGTCTTCATGCATAATTTTCTTCTTTATATATATTTGTTGTAGTTGTTAGTAAAACTGAAAATGTTGAGTCTCCGATTGTTTTATTGGCAAAGATAGTCACTAATTTACTTTTTTTTTTCATTTGGAGGAAGGCAGATATTCAGAAAGGAAATTAAGATGAAAGGCTTGATATCAAGACACCATGAAGGTAATAATAATTCATGGTTTTTCTTTCATTTTGGTTTAACGTGGTGTTAATGCCTATATAAGCCATACTGTCTTCGTTTATCTTTTATGCTACTTGGAGGATCTCAATTACATTAGTTTATATAATACATAATGCATAACACACATGATCTACGATTATATTAATCTTAATAGTTTGAATCTTCAGTTGGATGAGGAGCATATATTAGTAATTTCTTATAGAGTACATAATGTAACGTTGATGGTCCGGAATATCAATGACGGAGAATGAATAAGAATATTTTAGATGTAAGATGCTAACTAATCCTTGTATTATGAGTTTGATCATTCTAAGTTTGGTTCTCACCAAAAATTATGGTTCAGTTGGCTACTTGTGCTTTGTTTGTAGCTATGCACTCGATTAAAAAAACATGCCTTTCTCGAGCATAGACACATTAAGTTGTAATTTTAATGCCATAGTCTCATAGCTTGGTTCTCAAAGCAATGCTTTATACTTTAGTATTCGAAGTCTTGAATTTTCTCGAATGCTTAAGGGACGGATAATGATACTAATGATTATTGTCATCTTATTGCAGAATTTTCTTTGAATATGTTGACTATTGAGGATAGTATTAAAGTCAATGAGCCATTACCTTGGGTATCTGCACTCTCTTGGGGAGCAATGTCGTGGTTGGGTTCTCGCACAAACCGCATCAAAGTGAAAAGATCGATTCGACCGGTTTTGAGATTGGTGAATTATTTGAATTGGGTATTCAGCTATCTTACCTTCTCTTTCTGTTAGGCTTGCTTGGGTGGTAGTTTCTTTTGTGATGAACTCAAAGATTGGCGCTTCTTCTTGCCTAACTCTTTGTTGTTCTCGAAATTCAAAACTTCATAACATTCCTAATGTTTTACGACATTAGAACTATGATATTAGTTCTCGAATCATTAGGGGTTGAAGTCGATGTATATAATGGAGAGGTAACGGTTGATACCCATGGATTAAGCCGCTTTGAGCCATGTGCGGATTTGTTGAACCATCCGCTCATTCTCGATGATCGCCTCGGATATTTTTTTTTCTTTAAATCGATCGATGATATAAAAAAATTCCGTGTTTTAAGAATGGAGATAAGATATAAGAAGAATGGAGATAAGATTTAAGAATGAGGTTTTTATCTACTTATCTATTTTGGGTTTTTATGTATTTTGGACTACTTAACAATTGAAATCACCAAAAAAGTAGAATTCATTTTTAGATAAAATCGATGTGTCACCGAGAGAAAAGGGCTGGACGTGGGTCACTGGGAGCATTCTCAACTACTCAGTATTAATGGTCTTTGATATGCCTCTGCCTAATTAAGGAGTACACCCTAGGGGTGGGAATTTGGCCCTAACGACCCTAATCCAGCCCTGACCGACCCGACCCTAAGCCCTATAAAGCCCTCACAACTAAAGCCCTCACAGAATTTAGGGCCGGGCCGCCCTTCTAGGCGGTGGCTAGGCTAAGATTCTAAAACATAGGCCGACCCTAATTTAGCCCTCATTAGCCCGACCCTAACCAAGCCCTAACCGGCCCTGTTTCACACTTTCACTATAAATACACATACCATAATTGTCCAACTCTTTGTTAAATATTTTCAATTAAAATAACATTGTCCTTTGTAATTTATCACTTACACCCAAGGGTACTTCCAATAACTTGTCTTATATAACAAAAACTTGTCAACTTAACAACCATGAAGAACAATGTGCACTAACCTAATAAAAAATAAGACTTTATTCCTTTGATCATCAAGTCAAAGTCTATAACTTATTATTCTCAATTTCTTTTCTCACTTATTTCTTATAAATTATATTTTTATTCACATCCAAGCCAAGTCTAAAACTAAAGATTTCCTTCCACACCATTAAAGCAAAATACAGAGCAGACATTTGTAACATAGAACCCAAAAAACAACCTTTGTCAGAAAAATGACATTTGTAATCTCAAACCTTTTTCCATCACTTGTTCAAAAGCCAATATTTTCATTTCCATATACAAAGCTTGAATCACTTTTAAATTAGAAGAAAGGTAATATTATATTTGTTTGAATCTATTATAGAAATAATTTATGATATTACAAATAGTTTAACAACTTCCAATGACCTTTAACCAAAACTATTATGTTTTTTTTATATCTATTACTTCTTCCTTTAAAATGATAATATAATTATTTGTGCATGTATTTCAATTTAAAATGTAATTTTAGTGAGGTTTGAGTCTGAGGAAGAACAAATTCAACTCTCGATGTCTTGATTCATTAGATTGTGGATGTGCATTTTTAAATTTTTTGACTTATATACGAGATTATTACTTAGATTGGTTGGACTTTGAGTTTGTAGATTATTGTACATTTTGTAATATAAATGAGTTTTAAAATTGATGTAGTAAAAAAAGAAAAATATATATATAAAAAGCCTTTAAAGCCTTTTAAAGGGTAGGAGTAAGAGGCTTGAGGTTTAGACTTGTGACCCGCCCGACCGACCCTATGCTGACTTTAGGGCCGGGTCGGACCCGGCCCTAATATTTAAAGGGCTTTAAATGTTTAGGGCCGGGCTAGCCCGACCCGGCCCATTGCCCACCCCTACTAGAGACCACCTAGGCAGCCCCCTAAACCGATTTTTAGAACAGTAATTTAATCTGATGCACCCGTGTGGGCCTTATGAAAGGCCCAAAAGCCCAAGAATATCGATCTTTCTAAAAAGAAACCCACGGTTATTTTTGCCAACCCGTTACCGTTACGTTCAAAATCTCAATACCTTATCAACGGCCTTTATATTTTCTCCCCATCCAAAAAACACACCTTGATTCTTGAAGAAGAAAAAAAAATGCAGTTGAATTTCATTCACCATGACCAAAAGAAAATGAGATAGCATCATAATAGAAGAAATTGAAATGGATATAGATAGCATTGAATGTGTATCATCTTCAGATGGAATTGATGAAGAAGACATACTACATCACCCTCATAACCATCATCATTTTTCCTCTTCTTCAAAACAACATACAACAACACCTATTATTCCTCCTGCTACTAGTGTTCATGAATTGCTTGAATGTCCTGTTTGTACCAATTCTATGTATCCTCCCATTCATCAGGTATCCTCTTTTTTTTTTATATATTTTTTCTTTCAATTTTAGACATTTTTGGACTTCTTTATTCTTGGGATGTGTTGGGTTTTACTGATTTATTTTATCAAAAGAATGTTTCTTTATGGAAATTTTGGCAGTTTGTGTTTGTGTTGACTAATTGCTGTAAAATGTGGAATGAATTTGATTGTTGCTAGTTCTTTTTTGTGTGTTAAATGGATTTTGAATGATTTGTGCATTTTGGATAGAATGGAAATGATGCATTACAATGTTGCCCTGTGCATTTTGGATATGATTCATATTTGAGAATCATAGTTGACCTTAATACGAGGTTACATTGTCTGCCAATGTCCAGTAATGACTATTCTCTATATTGAGGCTGAATTTTAAGGAAATTTGATATTGTAGATGGGAAACCCATAGATAACTGTAGTATATGCCTCCACATATTTAATATCCCGAACAAATACCATCAGTTCATCAATATTTTAACTAGGGAATGGATGCTTTAGGACGAAGGTAATTTGCTTTATATAACCCTGAGGTTGTTTGATCTTCACAAGCTGCCTTAGCTGACCCATGCCCTTGTACTGTTGTACACATAATTTCTACCCACACCCATAGGCAGGGGCTGGATCCAGGATTCTCAGCCACGGGGGGCTGCTACTACTAATTGTTACTACAAACTTTTTTTGTTTTTTCATGTTTTGTGGGAAAGGTATAGTGTTATTTTTACTATTTTGTTTTCTCGGAAAAGTTGAGGTGGGCTGCAGCCCGACCCAGCCACCCGCTAGATCCACCCCTGCCTGTAGGAAACATTTCGTGCCACGTTGTTGCTTGTGTGCTCCTTGGGGTCTGGGTATGAGTTTCCACACCTAACCTATCATTGGGATGCAATATTTGTCAATCACTTGTAAAGTTGAAATGAGTAGTGAGTAACCATAGTACCATACTTATAGCTAACTTACCAGGTTGAATACGTATAGTTTATGTGTGTCTACCTGTGGCTAAAGTGCTAATCAAATAGATTGAATTCATAACAAAATTTATTGCATTTGATGAGTTGAAATGTTGAACAACTAGTAAACAATCAACATTGATTATTGCTCTTAACTATTTATGCAGAAGAAGGGCTGATGATATTGCTTCATTCCTTGTGTTTGAATTTGTTTTTTCCCTCATCTTGGACCATAAGGGTACTTAATAGATTAGTTCAATGTTTATTTGTTAGGATCACAAGAGTTCCCTTTCACGTGGTGAAACTATTTGGAAGCCTGTTAGATTTTTCTATTGGTCCTACGTCATTGTATCTTTCTACCTCATTAAGTCCCACTTACAAGATATAACCCAGGAGAAACAGCAAAAAAATAAAAGAACACTGTCTATTGAAGTTTGCTATTTGGGAGTTTTTAACAGATCTGGGATTTTGCATTTGTAAAGCTTAAGTTGTTAGCTTTTGGAAATTATTACCAAGGGTTTGTGCAAGAAATGGGCTAGGCAAGTAGCATATTGCACATGTGTAGTTTTGGTTGTCAAAGCTTCAACTAGCATCGCCACAGAGCAAATGTGTTTCTACTTTCTAGGATGCAAATGGTACTTGCAGTTTTTGTGACTTATTGATTTGTATCGTCTGTTATGCCCTTTTTTTGCAAAAGCAAGTTGGGTTTGCCAAAATGGCAGGTTACGTCGTATTTTATATGCTTTAGTCAACATCTTTCAAAGGTTCTTCCTTTGTTTCAGAAAGTTCTACTAGGATGTTGAAGGACATCCAATTAGTTGTCTGAGGTTGTATAGTTGTCTTTCTGTCCCAGGGGTTAGTCTGTAGGATGTAGGATTTTGATCCTAGTACAGGGGACCCCTTCTGATTGGATGTGATGGGGGATTAAGGTTCTTTTGTTTGGTCAAAATTGAATACTAAAACAAACTCCTGATTATTGGCATGCTTAAAGATTTCAGATTCTGCTGATCTCACTATACTGACCATCTCTGGATAATTCAGGTTATGTTAGAACTTCTGACCATACCAAAAGGACTTATAAATCAATATTAAAAAACAAACTTCTGATTCTTGACATGCTTAAAGATTTCAGATTTTACTTATCTGACTATGCTGATCGTCTCCGGATTATTTAGGTGATGTTAGAACTTCTAACCATACCACAAGTACTTTAAATCAATATTAAAAAAGCAACTGAAAGTAATTCTTCAATTTCCAAAAAGAGCAACTGAATCTAAACTTTCTAAGTTTGCTAACCATCAAGAGTTTGTTCATGTTAAGTTTTCACGAGTCCTCGAAACCCCTTCCAAACACAGTTCCATTGGTTTCTTATTCAAGTAAACCCTAATAACTGTATAACTTGTTTCCTACCTATGCTTTTAAAGGCGTTATGCAAGGCGGGGACAGTGGACTGCCCAGAAATGCCTAGGCAAGTAGACAGTGCCTTAATATGTTTGTCAGGGATCTTATTATATTGTAATTTTCATTAAAAATTAAATCTGATGAACATAACTAGATTTTTGTGTGTGTGCGTGTGTTTCTTTTTCTTATTTATTTGTAATTTTTTTAGTTGGATGTAAACTATATGGTAAAAAGATAATACAACATGAGGCAAGGAATCAGAGGCGGTCCCTTATTATGTCGAGGCAGGTCGCCAAGAATAAGCGCACCTAGTTTGCTACTGAACGTAAAGTGTCCAAATCAAATTGCCAGGAAGTACTGTACTCCTAATAACTAAGATGCTAATTCCGGAACGTAAACATTGAATTCAGGCGGTAGAACTTGTTATTCGATGGATAATAAGGAGAAGTTTGTATGAGTTGTTAACTATAAAGTTAAATTTTGTGAGGAGTTGGACTCAATCTGTGATTTTTCTGTCTTGGGTTCCACAAGATGCAGTTATGTTCTATAATGAAATCTCTTCAAGGTTCAACCATTTATGTTATCAATTTCTGTTGTCTGTATGTGTGTCACTTTTCTTCTAGCTGAAGTTCTCTTTCTTGATTTTTTTTTCTTGGATTGGTCCAAGGTGAAACACATTTTTGAATGTATGCTGGGTTGCAAGTTTCCATATTTTAATCCTGTTTATATTCCTCAAAATCATATATAATGGTTCTTTAGTAATTTTGAGTTTTAACCTACAAGGAAATGCAAATATGAGAGTTGCTGATACTAACAGATAATAATTTTTTCAGTGCCACAATGGGCATACGCTCTGTTCCACGTGTAAAACAAGGGTACACAACCGTTGTCCCACTTGTAGACAAGAGCTTGGAGATATTAGGTGTTTAGCTTTGGAGAAGGTAGCCGAGTCTCTTGAACTACCCTGCAAGTATTATTCCTTGGGTTGCCCAGAGATTTTCCCATACTACAGCAAGCTGAAGCACGAGTCTCAGTGTAACTTCAGACCGTATAGCTGCCCATATGCTGGATCCGAGTGCTCAGTTGTTGGCGATATTCCTTTCCTTGTTGCCCATTTAAGGGATGATCACAAAGTTGACATGCACACAGGGTGCACATTCAATCACCGTTATGTGAAGTCTAATCCTCGGGAGGTTGAAAATGCCACCTGGATGCTAACAGTAAGGATCACATTTTTTTCCCTATTTTCTTATTATTTACATTCTTTTTTCTAGGATAGTATGTGATGGGTTTGTGATCCCATCATCCTCAATGAACTATTCCCTGCCTTCTGCATGTCTGGACTCACATATTAATGAGTGGGACACTACTCTGAGCAACCCTCCCTGATAGAAATTGTTATAGGACAGTTTTTCCATATGTTTATTTTCCTTGTGATGGGGACCCTGCCTCATGATGTAAAGTGATGTGTATCTCATCGCGAAATAATCATCTGAAAGAAGTACCGTATCAAAGTTTTGGTCTTGGAGGGTTGCTTTAAAAGTATATCTGGGTGTTGACATGGTAACAGATATTTGACAAGGATATGTGGTCTGACACAGTTCTTAGAGAAGCATTAAACTGCTGAGTGCTGATACATCAGTACACCTTTAGTATGTAAGGGTGGATAAGGACTTAGGGAGCAAATTGCAAGGACGACCAACAAGTGCTAAAGAAAAGGACAGAGACCATAGGAGGAAAAAGAAACGAATCCAAGAATGTGCCTCTACAGCAGCTATTCATAGCACTGTTTTGATGCGATATGTGCTTGGCACGTGATCTGAGAATCAGTTTGGAAACGGATGTCTGGTATCTATGCCGGTTTTCCTGCACGTGGGTCTCTGTTCCAGTTGCGCCCTCGGTTTGGAAACGGATGGCTGGTATCTATGCCGGTTTTCCTTCACGTGGGTCTCTGTTCCAGTTGCGCCCTATGTGAGGACTTTTTTATGGCTCCAATCACTCCATGTGGGGCTCGTAATTGATCAGACATGGTTTCCTTGTGCATAAGCTGTCTTCGCATTTTGTGGTCCTCAAGCCACTTATTGCTTGTTCACCCATGGTTTGCCTACCTGCCAGCTGGTTTGCAACTTTGCATTTGGCGCCAGGTAGGGCGTTAAATTATTGGCATCTAAGTAGCATATTTGCTATTTCGATAATTCAGATTATTTCAACAAACAGGTAAATAATCTCAATGGCCGAGGGATAGATCTGGTGGGGGTGTCCAGTATAGGAAGGACAGAAAAAAAAATCTGTACACCATTAATTAATTTTTTTGAAATGGGCTTCAAACATGAAATTTTGATTGTGTTTTCCTTAAAAAAACGCACACACACACAATGACTTAATACGAATAAAGAGAAACACAACTGTTTTTATTTTTAGCCTGATGAAACTAGTTGTCAAGTTGAATGGTTGCAAACCATCCGCTTCCTTTATTAACTCAATGTGCAAATCTGATAGGAATTTAGGTTTTAGAAGGATGGCTTTTCACAATCATTATCTTAGTGGTGATATGATTTTCTTGCCAAGAAATGTTGCATGGGAATGCCAATGAGTTTGCAAATCGAACTTATGTGGCTATAGAGATCCTTTGAATTGAAGTCCTTAACATTTGAGAAGAATGATATGCCATCTTGTGATGAATACCCATCTTTAGAAGTTAATTTAATGCTATGACATTTACCACCACATTAGATTAGACACAGAGAAGATTGATTTCAAGAATCAGATAGATATTTTTGTGTCGCTGCTGATGGATGTTATGGCTTGCTTGTATGTAGTCTAATTGTTGTTGGTTCACTTCATTGTTTGTCAGGTCTTCAACTGTTTTGGTCAGTACTTCTGTTTGCACTTCGAAGCATTTCAGCTCGGCATGGCTCCTGTATACATGGCGTTCCTACGTTTTATGGGTGATGAGACCGAGGCACGAAACTTCAGTTACAGCCTGGAGGTTGGAGCAAATGGCCGGAAACTTATATGGGAGGGAACCCCTCGCAGCATCCGAGACACCCACCGTAAGGTGCGAGACAGCCACGATGGCCTTATTATTCAGCGTAACATGGCATTGTTTTTCTCTGGTGGCGACAGGAAGGAGCTGAAACTGCGGGTTACAGGACGGATTTGGAAGGAGCAACAAAATCCAGATGGAGTGTGCATACCAAACCTCTGTAGCTAATACTGAATTTGTTGTGTTTGTACTCATTTGTCTGATAATTTCATTATCAATTTGAAATGTTGAGCAGTGAAACAGTCCTGAACGATACATGTTAATGCTGGATTATTAAGCTCTGTAACTGGGTAATAAACTTATTTATTCCCTTTCATTAGTCGGCACTTGCGTGGATCTTGTGGGATGATTTATATTTATGTAAAATGTGCAATATTAGCGGCATATGGGCACATCAGTGAAGCACTGAAGTGTTATCGTTGTCAGATTTTCAGTGCTCAAGACATGATGTAATTTGTAATTCGCAGTTTGTAATCTTTATTTTTACCTTCTTCAACAAAGCTTCAAGACGAGATAAAGATTAGTGTCCATGTTCCACCAACCAGATTTGGATTATTTTTGGATGTATTGGTTTTGTAGCCTAACCTTGCCTTCTTCGAAAACGCATCACCCGACTAATGCATTTAGTATCCGATTATCTACAACTTGTTTGAGTATATAAGCATAGAACAGTTTTTAGTAGCTTAATCCTCACCTTATTTTCGTTTTATCTCATCTTCCTCAAATATTTACATATATTTTTTTCGATGAGCATCCTAGTGTTGTTGTTTCTTCTTCTTTTGCCTTAATTTTTGCCACATTTCTCCAACTTTTTTGTGTGTTTTTAGGGTAAACCTCCAACTCTTTTGTTAACTTGTGCAGTTGTGTATGATATGAGTTATTTGTGTTTTTTTTGGGATATTGAGTTATTTGCCTCATTTCTCCAAAGTCCAAAGATATGATATGAGTTAATGTGTACGAGATATGCTTTCATTGTATACTAGCACACTATTACCAAGATGAGAGATGCCTTGCTCAATACTAATCCTTAATCCATGTGGGTATGGAATGTGTGATTCTTTCTGAAGTTTTTCAACTGACTTCAGAGGATAAAATTGAGTATTCAGATTCTTTCTGAAGCAATAAAGACATTTTTTTTTCTGAACCACTTGAAAATGAAAATGATAATTTTCCAATTCTTCCACTATATCATCTTCAAGACACGGTTATAAGTTACCAGGGGCGAAAAAGAAGCACACCTTTCAGGCTCGTTTGGTATTAAAAAAAAAAACTTTATACATGTGAGGTGTGTGGAAGGGTATTAACACGAAACTAGATTGTTCAATGATCATAATTCATACATCATAAAATACATTATAGATTGATAACTACTAAAAAGAACGTATTAATATTGGCGCTTGGAATGAAAATTTAAACCCCAGCGACCTGACCTTGATGATTGTGCGATTTGTGCTAGTATTCTACATAACCTTAGCCCCTGAGTCAACGATCTGCATGCATCACGACTCTATTTATTTCATGGCAGTGGGGGATGCTGGTTATCGAAAAAAAAATGGCAGTGATTTGGTAAGTAATTTAGAGGGGCACCACTCTACATAAATTATCTGAGATCATCTTCTCTGAATACTTCTTCAACAATGGCAGTGATTTGGTAACTACTTAAGCACCCCAAGGACGCCTTTGACATCCACGGGTCACAGACTGACCACAGAACCCTGTCCAATAAGAGGAATGTGTTAGATGTACCGAAGAAGAAAAAAGAGACCGAAAAGAAAAGCGAACGTAGACAAACCTTTGGTAGCACCTACTCATATCTAGCCTGTAAAGGAGCGTTTCGGTTTGCCTTTATAGATAGTGAATAGAGGGGAATGGGTTGAGGGTTTTTTGGAGAGACCGAGTTCGCTTGTGAGTGAGCTGCCTACGTATCCTCTTTCGGCTTTTATGGGAAGAGAGGAATCAGGTCTGCCGTAGTTCAAATAGGTGGTATTTATAGGTTTGTGGAAGTGTCAATCCTAGAGGCACGTGTATCTCTTGTACACGTGTAAGGCGGAGATCACGAATGAGTGTTGGGCTGGTTTTAGTATAAGTCGTGTGCTGATTGGGAGTTGGCGCGGTAGTCCCTATTTCCCGGTGGTGGGAAATACAAATAAGATTTTAGCAATGATTACACCTAGTGGTGACTTTATCTGCGGCGTTCTGTCTCTGGCCGTTTGTTCGTACTGAGACATCCTTGATCGAGCTTAAACGTACCACCTATATGAAAGGAGCTGCTCACAGTTCGGTCTTGGAGGTCGATGTCCTGGATTTACAAGGGGGCTGCTCACAGGTCGGTCTTGGAGGTCGATGTCCTGAGTTCGCTTATGTTCCATGCGTGCATGATAACTTTATGAGGATATCACTCCCCTACACAGCCCCCTCTCAGTAGAGCGTTTATGTCACGGGAAACGCTCTGCTAAGAGAAAAAATGGAAGAACGTGTGGAGCATGAGCGAGCTGTGGTGGACGAACCGACTGGGACAGCACCACTTTTGAATCATGCGGCATGATGATTTGGCGGGAAAGGGAAGTTGTGACGTAACTTGCACGTGACAAAATCATAGCAGTTGAGGAAGAAACGTGTCGCCGCGTTATAAGGAACTGCTGAAAAGACAGTACCTTGGAACACGTGTGCGGGCTAGAGCATAGGCTGTAATCATAACTTCTAGGTAACTGAACGGGCGGTTTATACAAAATCAAATTTGGGATATCAAAAAGGTATTGCGTGTTTTCTTCTTCTGCAAAAACGCAAGCTAGGGTTTCTCAAGTGAGTGCTTCTGTTGCTGTTACCTTTCCATTTTCAATTTGCTTTCCTCACTGTCGAGTGCGTTTTGTTAAGTAGGTAGGTCATTGTAAGGTTATAGGGTGTAGGATTGAGTATTTGATAGAAAAGACTCGTTATAATGTCTGATTCGGATGATACTCGATCGGAAGAGGTTCGGGAGATATCATTGAGTTGCGGAGAGTATGAGGATGAAGAAGTGGTGAGTGTTGGCGTTGAGGCTGAGTTGGATGAGGGAGCTAGGGTAGATGAGGGTAATACCCAATCTAGGTCAGAAGGTGGCATGGCCAGTACATCAGGTCGAGTGGAGATGCCGTCATCAAGCGATTTGCCCCTTAGAAGTGTAAACCGTCATGCTGCAAACTCGTTCTCCGAACTGAGGGCAGCGTATGGGATTAATGTCCCCGACCTGGAAATATACGAACCACGGTTGAGTGAAAATGTTCGTAGTGAGGAGTACAACCCGCCGAATGGTGAGAAGTTCATCACTTGATACTTCCAAATGTATAAAGCTTATGCATCAAAGTCACATACAAGCGGTTACTTGAAATCAGAGAACCCAATGTCGTTAATTTTAATATGACCATATAGTACAAGGACGTAAGGAGGAAAGGAAAGTGTTTCATCATCTAAGTTTTCAGGGGCGGAGACGCAAGGTGTTAAATTTCTCAACTAACACATTGGGAGCCATGGGAACGCCTTTGACAGGGACCAACTATTTTCATTAAAAATTGCCTCCTTAAGCCATCAGGGTGCAGCTTTGACAACAGAGTTCATGATTGAAATTTTGAAATGAGATACACATACAAATAACTAAAATATACTCACAAGGGGATTCAAACTGTAGGCTCCTCGTAACCAGGCGTCGTTTAACTTTCTTTGAGTAATAGCAGCCCATAAAACAAGCACAAGTCAAAGACCAAACTGTATGACAAGCAGGCTACTATCCTACTGGCAGTTTTGAAATTTTCTACCTGTCAAACACATTAAAAGTAGAATCAGTGCTTGAGTCAAGAGCAACAATACTTGAAGATTCTTGAATTTGGCTTCAGTTTGAAATGTTTGGAGGGGAAAATATGTCGGTGACCTATATTCAATCATGCCAATATAAATAAAGAACCTAAGCCTATCCTTGAGAAGAAGTTATATAACAGTTTAGAAGAACTCCAATACCAAGTATGTAAAGGACAACTATCATGGTATATGTAAGATTTTTTCTTTAGGAAAATGAAATAAATCAAATTAAACACGCTTCAACAGATCCCATTAACTGGAGGGGACTATATTGGTAGGACCAATCGGTGCCTAACACCAACTTTCAACCTTGGCCCTGTTTGTGAGTCAATGGTAATGTAATCACTGGATACTATTCAGGTTTAGGGAACTACTACAATGAGATTTTTCGGACTATGTTCACATGTAATACGATGAATTATCATTGTATAGCGTAAAAGTGCAAACATATGGTTGCATATCAAACCAATAGTTTGACTAGTTTGTTATCATAATGCCAACTCACCAAATTCCTGACATATGAACAAACCAGGAATCTCCATATACATTCAAATCCATGAATAATTATAACCTTAATGCAAGAGAAGCCACGGCACTTACGAACTAAGCTAACTTCAACTCTTAAAGCTCATAGAAAATATGAGGAGTATTGTTATCAGGGGATATTGGAAATAAAATTACACATCAAACATTGATACAAATCATTCGGCCACTTCAGAGAATTGGGATAAGACTATGGAGTTTGGAGTTGTTATTACACAAGGAAATTTCAGTCAGTTCTAGAACATAAATGAATACTTAGGAAACTTCAAATTTCCAATGGTTATATCAAAATTGGAAAAAAAATGAAAAGGATAAAGGCCAACTGAAACGAAAACAAGACTAGAATTTCTGATTCTCCACTAAAAATCAATATAAGTTTGAATTTGAACAACAACATCAGCATGGTCTATTATCTATCAAATTATTTCAAATTTGTTAAAAAGACAAAGTTTCAGATCCAAAGCTTGAAACTACGGATGAACATGATACATACCTTGATCGAAAACCCGATTATCTAAGCAAAAAGAAAAACTGGTTTCGATATCTAACATTTGATTCCTTCGTAGCACTTGGAGACCTTTCTTTTCCACAAGCACTTTGTAACTTGAAATCCAATAAGAGCACTTTTCAATCCGATAAGAAAACGAGACGAAATAAATCATTCCTTTCTCGAAAGACGTGTTCAGGACGTGGGTAATCCCACTCGAGTGAATCCCACTACTCAAATATATCTTCTTGTTCATACATTAAGTTGTTGCGTTCTCTGCGTCCAGTTTGACTGTTCAACAAATCACATTGCGGACACACACATAGACACCATTGATTGACAGGAACAAATAATTGAGAGTATAAAAGTCAATACAAATTCGAATTTGTCTGTGGATAAATTGAACAACAAATTATTTGAAAATCTTTAAAAACGACAACAAATCAAAGAAAATCCTAAAAAGAAATAAAGTTTCTGATGAAAAGTTTGAAACTACGGATGAACATGACACATACCTTGATCGAAGGAGTTTTCAGTGCAGATTATCTAAGCAGAAAGGAAAACCGATTGAAGCCAAAAAGCGAAGATTTTCGAGAAAAAGATCATTTCAACCCCACGTTTGAATCCTTGGAAAGAATACAAGCCTTTACTTATTGATCATCTTCTTCTTCTTTTTCAACTTCTTCTTTGTCATCATCACGATCATCATCATCATTATCACCACC
This sequence comes from Coptis chinensis, assembly GCF_015680905.1. NCBI lineage: Eukaryota > Viridiplantae > Streptophyta > Magnoliopsida > Ranunculales > Ranunculaceae > Coptis > Coptis chinensis. The sequence continues at coordinate 31,759 of NW_028238130.1, read as the reverse complement.
ATCTTCATCATATTGAGGACGTGGGTAATCCCACCATTCTTTGTCAGATCCCTTGAAAGAGATGTTCAGGACGTGGATAATCTCCCCACTCCAGTGAATCCCACCAATCTCTTCTTCCTTTGATTTCTTTGAGAGAAGGTGGGGATGACTGATGTTCTCGGTTGAACAGAGGGAGCCTTTTCAATTCAGGACAATCCTCTACATCAACTGTTTGAAGAGAGTCACAAACCATCACGCCCTTCCAAATGCTCTTCAGTTTCGGTAGACGAGAGAGCAGCAAGTTCTGCAACCTTGGGAGTGCGACAGTATAATCAATTTCACATGCTTCTTCTTCTTCTACAATTAGTTCCTCCAATTCAGCACAACCGAACAGGCTGATCTGTTCCAGGTATTGAAAGTGTTGTAATAACCTAGTTGAAAACAGGCGGTCCAGTTTGACTTCGTGAATTGTAACATACTGCCAAGAGTTGCTGTACATGAATAGCTGACTCCAATTGCTCTTCAGTTTTGGTAATCCTATTAAATCCAGATAATGTAACCTCGGGAGTACTGGAATGGCACCACTCTCATCTCCATCCGCTACCACTAGCTCCTCTAATTGTGAGCAATTCACAACTCTGATCTCTTCAAGGTTAAGAAGCTGTTGAAGCAACCTAGACGAGAATAAAACTTTGATATTATCACAACAATAGATCTCTAACCTCTTCAAACAAGGAAAAGCTCCGTGTGCGATACCTATGTTCTCGACCCGTTGTAGGAAGGGCAACTCTGATAACCTTGAGAAATCTTTAACTACAAGAAATTGAATGCTTTTCGGAAGTCGGAGGGCATTGCAAGGAATACCCTTTGAGTTGGACAACCATAGACTTCTCTCGAGATAACTTCCATATAATCTTTCCATTTCAATAACATACTTTTTTAACTTTTCAAAGTTTGTAAATTCACCATAGGAAATATAGTCCGACAGCTCATGAAATTGGATTGTAAGATTCTCCAAGTGTGTCAAGCTTGCGAGTTCCTGCACGAAATCTCCCCCTCTTTCTCGCGCATACACATTTTCCGGTGGTATTCCCAGCAATTTTAACTCTTGAAGTAAAGAAAACTTGGATATCAATCCTGAAGGGATCATTTCTTTCAATTTACAAGAAGTGAGATCAAGGCATCTGAGGTTGACCAACATTTCCATCCCATGAGGCAGTTCTTTTATGGCCGAAAGTGTGAGCTTCAACACTCTCAGTGACTTAAGCTTGGATAGAGAAGGCACTCTAACTAATTTCCCACAATTAATTAAGAGTAAACCACGAAGATTCACCAAATCAAAAAGTGAATCTGGTAATGACTCAATACGAGTCCCAGATAAATCGAGAACCGTTAGGTTTGGCATGTGCATAAAAAAACCATCTGCAACGTCCTTCAGTTTAAACACACTTTGAGCGAGGATCAAAGTCGAGAGTTTGGGGCATTTAGGAGTAATTGAAATATCTTCTATTCGACTTTTCATAAACGAAACCCTCTCAAGATCTTCCGACCAATCATCTTCATGCGGTATTTCGGTTGATGAACGCCCAGTTTTGACCATGAATTTAGGTTTTGATTTTGTGATGTAAAGAGCCATATCCCTAATCAAATCATGCATTTTAACAAGGTCCCTATCAACTTCAAAATGAAGACGACCTTCTAAAGAAACTTCTTCTAGCATGCAACAACGCTTTAGTATATTTAGTATAACACGGCCACGAAGCATTTCATCTTCTTTGCTGGATCCCTTGACTAACCCTTCCATAACCCAATACTCAATCAACTCCCTAGTGTCGATTTCATCATCTTCAGGATACAATGCACAATATAAGAAACACTTATGGTGGTTTTCCTTTAGTTGATCGTAACTGAATTTCAGACGTTGAATGACTTTCTCCTCCATGGCCATGTTCAAACCTGTAGATTCTCGCAGATCTGATAATGCAACTCGCCACTCATCAACATCTTTTCTTCTCAGAGATCGACCAATTGTGATGATTGCAAGGGGCAAACCACAACATTCTGCAACAATTGCTTTTGCAAACTTTTCCACTTCGGGAGCAAGTTTTTCATCGACATTGTCTATGAACAATTCCCATGCTTCGTCATCAAAAAGCTGATAAACTTTCACATCTTTCTGGCACAACATCCCTTCGCACACTTCCCTTGACCTGGTAGTTAATACTATCTTGCACCCATTGTCTTTTGTAGGTTCGGGAACTCCAAGATCTTGTAAATCAAATGCCTCCCACATGTCGTCTAGGATAAGCACAAACTTTCCCTTTCTATGCAATGCACTTAGCAACAATGACGACCGTCTAGCTTCATCTTGTTCAGCAGAAAGATCCAATGCGACTAATTTTGCAATCTGTTGTTGAAGTTTTTGAGCATCAACATCTCTAGATACAGTAACCCACAATACATTTTCAAAACGTCTATGTTCTTGCACGAGCTGGTTACTTATTTTCTTCATAATGGTGGTTTTTCCCACGCCACCCATGCCGTAGACACCAATTTTCTCAAACTCATCACCTACTATATATTCCCAAACCATCTTGAAGTTCTTATCAGCAGTACTACCAATCAGTCTTGTAGTCGGCATCTCCATTCCCAAAAACATCAAAGACTCTTCTGAGAATCGACTAGCCTCATCTAATAGACCAACCATCTCTTTAGTGAACTCCAAAATTTGTTTTAGCAATTTCAGTTGCGAACAACAATTAGGCGAACAACAATTAGGTAAAACTCCACTTAGGCATCTCCTTCCCACGTTGGCTTCCTTGTCCACATCATCCGCCTTATTTATAGCATTGTTGGCATTAGTCAACCAATTTTGTGCTTCACTTGTGCGCTTCTTTCCTTGTTCTACCTCTGCAATTCGCAATGTTTCTTTCACCTCCTTTACTCTGGCAATCAGATCTCCTTTTTTGTTTCTCAATGTCTGAATTTCTTCACTCAGACTTTTGACACCCAACAGATTAAGCGCACAAGTCAGTACGCTTCCAACTACTGCTGCAACAACTTCCATACCAGTCATTACAACACATTGGTTGTTAATTAAAGTGATGAGACATGATAGAGCTACTCTAGTAGGATATATGTAAAATACATAACATTAAGTAAATAGAGAATATGTATAATCTCACTTGTTTGGGCAGTTGGTTGTTCTCTGAACCTCTAATAACAAGAACCAAAGGAAAACGTTCAAGTATGAACTGGATATCTGCACATTTAAAATCATGTAAAGGTGGAGAATTAGCAGTTAAAAATACAAATCAGTTTTAAGAGATAGTCATCATTGGACTTTTTGGAAGATGAAGAGCAAAGATTCTTGGTTGAATGGTGACGACAAGAATTCGGCTTATTTTCACAAAATCTGTCAAATAAGGCAAACCAAGTCACTAATACTGGAATTGCAAACTGAAGATAATGTCCTACTACACAGTCAATCTGATATCTCCCATTACATTGTCCAATATTATACTGACAAGTTCTGGTATAAGGACGTGAATATGGATGAAGAGCTACTGAATTTGATCCCACACAAAGTAACAGATGCAGGCAATATGATGTGAATGACATGAAGGCTGCTAGCTCTCCAGGCCCCGATGGATACAATGGTCACTTCTATGTTCATTGCTGGGATTTGATCAGGTATGATGTTTGTAATGCAGTCAAATCTTTTTTCAGGGAAGGTATCATACCCAATGGTGGCAATGCGAGTTTCATTACTTTAGTTCCAAAATATAGGAGTGCTTCTAAGTTATCTCAGTACAGACCTATATGTATGAGTAACTTTCTGATCAAGCTCTTCTCCAAAATTATGCAACAAAGGATCAATACTATCATCGATAACCTGGTTTCGAAAGAACAAAGTGGATTTATCAAAGGCAGATCCTCTCAAGCTAGTATTGGTTTTGCATCGAAAATGATAAATGAACTGGATAAGAAGAGATGTGGTGGGAGTATAGCCATCAAGGTGAACATAACTCAGGCTCATGACACTTTGAGTTGGGATTTCTTGTTCGAGGTTTTGAAAAGATTTGGTTTTACAGAAAAATGGAATAGGCTAATTCTAGCTCTCCTTAGCACAGCTAGGTTGTCTATTTTGTTGAATGGAGGTCCTATTGGGTTCATAGCTCCAAAAAGAGGTTTAAGGCAGGGGGATCCTCTTTCCCCGTTGTTGTTTACGCTAGCAGAGGACTCTTTGAGCAAAGGTCTCAACACATTAAGGCGACAGGCTTATCCAAACCTCTTACAGTGGTTAAAGGGACTGCTATCCCTACTCACCTTTTGTATGCAGATGATGTCATTATTTTTAGCAAAGGGGATGCTAGAAGTGTGACCAACATAGCTGACTTTTGGAGAGATATCAAGCTTCTTCGGGTCAGATGATGAACAAGAATAAGAGTAGGATGTTTGTTGGGGGTATGAATATGGAAAGAAGACATCACTTGCAACAGATTTTAACTATTCAAGTGGGAGCTTTACCCGAGAAATATCTGGGGGTGCCGTTGATCAAAGGTAAGGTTACTAGAGTTGTGTTAACTCCCCTGCTAGACAAGATTAAAAAGAGGATTATGGGTTGGAGAGGAAAATTATTATCCTTTCAAAGGAGGAGTGTTCTCATAAAGTCGGTCCTGTCTAGTATTCCAGTGTACAACATGGGAGTCTACAAGTGGCCTGTAAGCATTATAAAAGAAGCCAAAGAACTGTTAAGGAATTTTCTCTGGACGGGCAATCCAGCTACGAAAAGACTAGTGACAACCTCGTGGGAAAAAGTTTGCAAACCTCTCTCGGTATCAGAAGATTGAAGGAGTTAAATTTGGCTTTGTTAATGAAATTAGCTTGGCATATAAGGTTTAATGATGATAATTACGTTGTTTTCATGAGAAAGAAGTTCTTTACTAGAGAAGGGGAGTTGATAAACTACTATGCAAAGTCTACTATATGGCAAGGAATTAAGTGGGCTTTGCCTGAAGTTTCTTGCAAGGCTCAGTAGATTTTGGGTTTAGGTGAGAAAGTAGATCTATGGAGAGACTGTTGGATCGGGGACCAATCGATTCAACAGAGGCTACAATTACAACCAGAGGTCCTTAAGGGTTGTAAAGCTAATGTTAGCAGTATTATCTCTGATGGGGCATGGTCTATCCCTCGAGCTCTTCAAGTCATTCTTATGATTGCAGATTTTAACTTAAATCAGCTGCCTATTATCAATGGGGCAGACCATGCGATCTGAAAGCCTAACCAACAAGATCAATTTTCGGTTCAATCTGCATTTGAGTCAATTAGAAGGAAAATATCAGGCTCTTGGTGGTGCAAACATTTGTGGCACAATTGGTTGCAACCAAAGATCTCGGGTACTGCTTGGAAGTTATTGAGGAACTGTGCTGCTACTGATGAGTCTCTCCAAAAAAGAGTTGTTAAATTAGTTTCTAGATGCTACATGGGATGTAATGCGGCTGATACACTCCAACATATTTTGTGGGATTGTACAGAGGCAAAGAAGTTATGGGAATGGGTTGGATTTCAGTTTGGATGTAACGACAATTTTGCAAATTTTTCAAAAGCACTTAGGTTACATAGAAGAAGCGGTTCTCTCGTTAAGCAGCTGTGGGTGTCAGCGGTATTAGCAGGCATGGTCATCAACTGGAGAAGTAGAAATCGATGCATCTTTGAAGGGGAACAGCTGAGTCTATGTCAAAGAAAAGTACAATTGAGGACTAATATCCATTTCTCTTACTGCCTTGATACAGGTCAGATGAAAAGAGGGGGTAGTGAGTCTCGTATCTTGAAGAATAAGGGTTTGCAAGACAAGCCACGGAGGGCACCTAGGATCAAGGATTGCAAATGGTGTTGGAATCTCTTGAGTATTTCTAAATACTAGTGTGTGTGCAAAGTGGAGGAGATGAACAAAGTGTGTTCTCTCCACTTTAGTACATAATAGATAGTCCCACATTGGTTATCCACCACTAGCAAGTGAAGTATAAGACATTCCTCTACCATAAGGGCGTGCCCTTAGGGTAAAATGTTTTTGTGTTAGAGCATTTGCAATGCAGGTGATAGTTTTCACCCCCTCTATCACCGCCACCTCCTCACTTTTCACCCCCTCTATCACCAACCCGGTGATAAACAAGGTGAAGCTGTGCAATGCAAAGGTGATAAAAAATATCTCGGACGGGATGTTGGATTCCGTCTGGACATAAAAATTGAAAAAACACTCCGGACGGAATGAAACATCCCGTCTGAAATTTAAAAAAAATCGAAAAAAAACCGAAAAATCATGCGAGACGGAATCTAACATCCCGTCCGAAAAAAAAACCCATTTTTTTTAAAAAAAACACACGAGACGGAATCCAACATCCCGTCCGAAGTTAACAAGTCAATGATAAACTCGGTGGAAGGTTTCACCTTGTTTTGAACTCGGGAAAACTATCACCGAAGTTTATCACCCAAAGATTGCACGGCCTTTTAGAGGAAAGTAGGTGATAGTTATCACTTCCCCCCCTCTATCACCTGCATTGCAAATGCTCTTAGGAGGGAGGACTCACCCAAAGCCACACACGCGCACGCCCGCACCGCACCGAGTCAAGTCGGGCTTGGGCTTGGGCTTACTGTTGTGTCTAGTGGGTAGTGGATTAACCAAAAGCCTAAACTTGTTTTTGCTTTTGCTTCAACAGCAAGTTTCTTACGAGTTGGTCTCTCTCTTACTTATCTGTTTAGGAGACTGACCATGTCCTCGTGCGAGTTGGTTTCTATGACCGACCTAACCTCTATAAATAGGATTGTGTGTCCATAGAGAAACTCACTTCAACAGAACCAAACCCATAACTCACGACCTGCCCTTTTCTTCTTCTCTTCTTCCTGTAGCCGCCAGAGAGAGTTATATTGTTGTTCTAGAGAGTAGTTTGTTCTAGTGCAAAGTCAAGCTACTGTACCCCGTTGAATCCTGTGAGGAAGACGTCACTGCTGCCTTTCTGCACCATTGGAAGGGGCGAAATCTTTCCTTAAGGACAGTCTAATACGCGCCTTGGTGGTTCCATGTTACTGCTGTTCTTGTCTCTTTATTGTTTTCTTTATTCGCATCCAACAAATGGTACCCACCCGAAGGTGACATCATAAAAGCTAATGTCGATGGGGCTTCTTGTGGTAATCCTAGCCCTTCAAGCTATGGTGCGTGCTTTAGAAATTATGAATGTGTGTTCTTAGCGTTTCTTTGCAGGAATATTGGGCATAAGACGAATTTCATAGCTGAATGTTTAGCAATTTTAGAGGCGGTGGAGTATGCTATTAAGAGAAATTGGAGGAAGGTCTGGGTGGAGTCAGACTCGACATCTGCGGTTAATGCTTTTGGAACTTCAAGTGTACCTTGGTGTATGAAGCAGAGATGGCAGAGATGCATAGAACTCTTAGACTACTGCAAATTGACTCCAGTTTGGAGAGAAGCCAATTTCACAGCAGATCAATTGGCAAAGTACTCGGTCAGTTTGCAAGACAATGATCAAGTTATTTTTATTGTAAAACCCTCATGGATAACCAAATGGGAGGTTCCAGAGCATGTTTATTATAGGTTTTGTTAAGTTCTTATAGTGCTACTTTGTTCGTAGACTGTAAGTAACTCCTTGTGTACTCTTCCCCCCTCCCCAACCACCTTTCATCAATACAAATTTTTGCTTATTGAGAAAAAAAAAATCATTGGACTTTATCAGTAGAATTGGTTAGCTCAGATTTCAAATAAGTGATGGATCAAGAGTTTAAGTTTGCAAAACATGGTTATGTTGTTAACCTTTAACAATGAATGACGATTAAAAAACAAGAATAATAATCAAGTGTATAATAGCAACTAACAAGGAAGAAGAAAATTTGTAATAAACTGACCTTATATATATAATATAATTGATGGAGTGATGTTAAGCTGAGTACTAGTCCAAGATCGACCAAGCTAAGCAGACCACCACAAATAAGTTATGGAAAACTCTCTCTGCTGTTTGTGATGAAATGAAAAAAAAACAATAACTCTGTTTCTTCCTACAGTCAATAATGAGCCAACTCTGTTTCTTCACACTAGAGAAAAGAGAGTAGTTTGCTTAGCTTGCACGCAGCATGATGTTCTTCCAAGGCAAAAGAGGTTTACTACCAAAGCTTTGTCCCATATTCCCTTACCACTAACTAAAGCTAAACACACTTCCCTTTCAGCTACTTCTTTATCAGGAGAATTTGCCAAACTTTCCTGATAGAATTTGAACCAGAACTAGGGTGATTGAAGGACTTGGCAGGTGGTTCTACCACCAGAGTCCCTACAAAAGAAGGTAACAATACATAGACCACTTTGGACTTTTAAAATGGCTGCAAAACGTCAACGGAGTCCACGTCTTCTTTTGTAGGAAAAGCTTTGCCAAGTTAAATGTGACTGTTAAGTAAGTATTTGGTGTGGAATAATGGACATTCAGGATTCATTTCCAAAGGGAGATACTTTGAGTTTTAGTTGGGTAATCTAGTGCAACTCTTGTAATGTTGTTTTTTAGATTTAAGAAATTTAGGATTCAAAGAGGGAGGCCCTTGCTTTCGAGGTTAGAATCCCCTTTGACCGTGCTGAGGTTTTGTAGTTGTTATTCCTGCATATTCGTGCTTGTTTTGTGTGTTGTGTTTGTTTTGTTGTAGTTGTTTGAAGTTTCCAACCTTCTAATGTTGTAGTTTGATTGAAATCATTGTTTGATCGAATTCCACAACTACATTTTATCTATTATTGAAACAGCTCTTGTGAGAGTTGCTTAGAGGCGTCTAGTAATCTTCCATAAAATTAGCTTTTTGATAAACTTGTTTTCCGTTGATATCAATCATTTGATTTACTTTTAGTATGTGCTTTTAATTACGTAAATAGTATCTGTATGGATAGAAATTATATATGTAGAAAAATTTGTGCTTGTTATTCCTGCAGATTTTCCAAAGTTTCCCAATAGAAGTTGAACTAGAACTGGTCAACTGGGGTTGTTTTTAGGACGGTAAGTCGTATTGCTACCGAACTCCCTACAAAAGAAGGCAAGAACACAGAGACAACTTTGGAATTTTAAAATGGCTACAAAGCGTCGACTGTTTGCGTCTTCTTTGGTAGGGATCCACCGATCCACATATCAAGTCCGATTCTTACCAAGAGAATTTTGCGCATTTGTAGGGATACCATGCAAGTCAAATGTGATTGTTCAGTAAGTATTTGGTGTGGAATAATGGAAATTTGTGAACTTTTTCCTCGTCTATTGGTTCAAATGACTGAAACGTTAGTGTCAAAGAGTTGGACTTCTTACTGAAAAAGTCCTTAGAGAAGTTGATTATTATTTATCAATTTGTAACGGGAATATTGTGTTTACATTTAACCAGAACCCACAGCATCTATCTCTCCAATTGTGGACAGCAGACCTTCACCAGTTGATATATAATTTGGTCTGGAGGTCCTGGAGAGCTCCCACGGTTTTCAAGGGCCTTTCTTCTTGATGTAGACTAGAAAATGCCTGTGTATCTTAATTTGCAGTGAAAAAACAGTGATTTCTAAATGGATTTCTTGGAGATGGTGTGTGCTGTGAAGCTTTTTAAATTTATTGACAACCACTCCTACTATTGTCAGTGTAAAGGCTTTGGTGAAGGTGTTGCTGGATGCGGCAGATGCAAATGACAAATGATTTGCAATTTGCTCGAAGAAGAGGTGCTCTCTTACATTACCATATGTCTATACCTCTTACTATTTGACTGGTTATTGACTTACCGCCGTTTTTTTTGTTTTTTAAAACTTATGGTTGCTAACTTGCTATAATGTAGCGATTGAGAAATGCAAAAAGAACACTAGGTGACCATGTCAACAAGAAAATTCCATCTCTACAGACAAGATGTACTCAACATCATTTTGCTCCACTTGATACTACTCCGTCACTGGCCGTCTTAAGCTTGTATCTGAAGCTGGAGCGTATGCCTCTGTTTGTTTTCTTTGTTTTTTAACTTCATCGGGTTATATACTTATATATTCCTTATTTTTACTTTGTCACTGGACCGTGTGCTAGTAATGTTTTTGTATATAACAGGTTAGTAGTTAAGTGTGTAATGTAGACTGTCTCCTTTGGCATAATTGTACAACTGATGCTAATTTTCCTTTGATGATACTTGTACTAGGCTTAATGTAGACAAGAGTGGTTTAACAGCATTTGTAAGGTTTTTGAGTCATGGAGACATGAGAAATGCCTTGAGCATTTTCTAGGTTGAAAGTACCTAACATTTTACTCAGTTTCCCCCCAAAATGAAAATCATATGATTAGTGATTTGCTACTTCCTATCAGCTTAGAGTTTCCAAAGCTGACTATTATGTTATATTTAGTATTTGCAAGAAAAAACCACCTCTGCGGCCAAAAACTTGATCAATGTAGGTTCCATGCTGCAAGTTTCTGACATGCTCTTATCACTAGATTTTTATGGAGATAGTACTGCATTGACACCCTTTTACAATGGGAACAATCCACAGGGTTACCTTATATTACACTCCATAGGGTGACCCTCATTGGTCTTCACAATAAGCTTGCTTCAAATTCTTGTTAGTTATTGAAATCCTGTCTTAAACTTTCTTTGTGGATTCTATGCTACCTATTTAATTACCTGACATTATATTTGTAGCTGTTGACTTCTTTTTGGTGTGTGCAGTCAACACATATGGGGGCTGTTTGGCAGCCATTATGATAATCCATTACATGACCAATAATCTATTTGATTATCATAATTGATTTTGGGTATAAAAAGAACTTGTTTGGTAAAAATCTTAGAAACCATTATCTCATTCTCAAAATGAGATAATCCATTAAAACAAAAAAAACTATGGGGCTTATGGAGCAATTTGTATTAAGCTTTTGATCTCTAAATCGTTTGTTTGATTTATTTTTCATATATATAAAAAAAAACAAAAACTAGCTTAAGAATGAGAAACAAAAAGCATGGAGCTTTCCTCTTAAATGAGTTACCTTATTTTGTTTTTGTTTTTGTTTTAGTTTTAGTATTTTTCTCTTTCCATATTTGTTTTAGTAATTCAATAAAAAACTGATATGTATTTGGTTGTTTGGTATATTTTTTTGATAATGGCTTATGTCAAAATCATTTATATTAAAAATATTAGTTCTAGTTATAATAGTTGCCAAATGGCTCCATGGCTTCTTCTCACATAATTGAATAAGCTGTTTGCATATGCACTGGAAATACAATACTCAAAGACATTGAGCAGATATGTTTTTTGCCTCTAAATGAATCACTTATGACTGGTTTGAGAAATATAGTGCAATTATAGTCATTTCCAAAAGCAACTCATTCTTTATCTCACAATATCGAGGCTCTACCTCGACGTTATGCTGCCCAGCCTTATGGTTAAATTTGTTATATTTTTCTGTAATTGTTTTTTTTGTTCCATACTAAAACATGGTTCGTTTTTCGAACTTTACCGTGTTTAGGCATGTCTGAGATTAGGATGGGATCTTGGAGGCTTACTCAGGGATTCTTCAGGGCTTTAAAAGTACTGCAAAGGCACCACTATTGATGCCTTTTGCACCTCACATTCTCCAATTCTTGGACAGCTTGTATCAGGAGAAAGACATGTGAGTAATATTAAAGTCTATCCTCTTTTTCTTTCATAGTTTCATGTATGAATGTCTTTGATGGTGTTGTTGCTGATATCGTAATGTTTTTTAATCAGGGATGATCACGGTGACCAAGACTGCAGTTGGGCTACTGGGAGATTTGGCGGACACTCTAGGTAGTCATGCTGGTCCGCTAATTCAGCTGTCTGTGTCAAGCAGGGAATTTTAAATGAATGTTTGTCATCAGATGACCATTTGATTAAGGAATCTGCAGAATGGGCCAGATTAGCCATCACTCAAGCTGTTTCTGGTTGAGGATACTGCCTTGCTATTTTGTTGTTTGAGTCCCTGCATGCATTTAGTTGTCTAGTTCAAGTTCAGGATTGTGTACCGTTTGTCGGGGTTTCCCCATTCGTGCACAACCGGAGTCAGGGTCATTGGGTTGTCAATAATTTTTGTGTCAGCAGCATGGATTTGGGTTCTGTTTTTCGAAAGGATGGTGGGGGGAGGGGTTGATGAAATACTTTCTTCCATCTGCTATCTTGGTAGAAATTTTTCGAAGAAGTCGGTTGAAGATATAAATGTGTTCGGAGGAATGGGTGGAACATTGGAGATTTGGAGGTCTGCTTGAGGGTCATGTATGCTGACAAAGCCATGATTGCCTTTTCATACATGAAAGTACATACTGATTCTATGCATTACGTCATGCCATTACACAGATATGAACATATGATAGTCAGTTGATCGATGTCCTGGGTTGGAGTAGATAACACCTAAGAGTTTGTTGGATGACAAGATTTGGAGTCTGTACCACCTCCTGATGGTAAAGCGGGCTCAATGTCCCTCCACTTTTTTTTTCCCATTCCCTTTTTATTTCTCTTGTTTATTATAAAATTTTGTATGTAGTCTGCATTGTTAAATGTCATTTGTCCATCGGTCTATAATTGGTCTCATCATTTTTTCTTTTACTCATTTTGTACACTCATATCATCGTATGTGGGATTTGAGATTGCCCACTTACACTAGGGAATTTATGCATCTGTACTGTGTTTCTTATTAAGTTCTGCGATGCACTCTCTGTCACTGAATTAAGTTCGATAAAAGTTGGCCTTCCATGTTCGGTGGGGTCATATCTCTGCATGTCGGGCGCACTTGCATAGTTGCATGCAGTTGATCCACACTCTGAGCTATTACAGTTAAAAACGTTCTGTAGGAAGTTACAATTGACTTGTGGTGACCTGTATACAATTGACTTGTCGATTTTGTATATTCTTGAACAAAATTTTCATCGCATTTCAATAATTTAATCACAGGATTAACATTAAACAGCAAAGACTAGAGCAGTTGCAACTTGAGTCTATGAACACATCAAAATCGGTATGATATGAAGTGCTTTCATCAGGGAACAATGCTCTCGACAAAGGGTTGAAAGACGTACCAATTTTTCGGGTTAATCTCCAAAGATCTTAGTTGCTGCAGCTGGACATCGTAAACATGGTACCCATTTCCAACCTTTAAGATCAAGATTCTGCCATTTTCAAGAGTTGCAGAGTTGCTACAACATAAATTTCTTAGTGTAAAAATACCTGCAGGCAATACCGCAATAGTGATTGAGGAAATATATCACCCAAAAGTGATAGATTTACAGTGCATCGCTTTTCCCATACTCCTGTGTTGATATTTTTCAAAATCCATACATGCCACTGAGGAGATCTATCATTCCATGCGTCTGGCACGGTGGCACCACAATAGATGGACAACCTTCTATTTCATGTAATACTTTCTGCATTCTACATAAACAAACTGGAAGTTTTGATTTGCAAAACTTGTCCTCAACAGTGTCAAATGAAACTATGTATGACTCCTCCCGTGCAAACACAAAATGGAACACTCCGTTAATGGAAATTGAACCCTGGGTATAGGCACTGCTCAACTCAATTGGCGAACGTACCCATCATCTATTTATATTCCCCAGTAGAATTAATGAATGTGATTCCAGTTGACAGAGTATATAAACCTTGACTCCTTTTCGTACGAGGCAGTTGGAGGCTTGGAGCAGCTGACCAATGACAGGATTACAAGCGCACATTTTCCTCCATTTGGCAGAGGGTCTAGTAGTACTAAACCATTACAACTACTAATCACAAACTTTATGGTGTTATGATCAATACATAAATCCTTCACAGTAACCTCTTCATTCTTAATTTGTTTAATCTTAGGATCATAGATTCTGGGGCGAGCTGCTAATTAATTTGTACGGTTGTACTACAGTTTGCATTCATACCTCAAATGCTCAAACTGATTAAGTTCACGCCCATTAAGTCTTGTAAATATGTTAAAGAAGAAATCTTCCCCATGATATGGCATAACCAACCAAATTGTTATTCTTGCCGCAGTTAGACAAATCTTCCCACTTATCTGGCACAACCAAATCACTTTTCTTCTTTTTTTTCGATAATTTTTTTTTTTTTCGATAATTTCTAGTTGAAGATGTTCAAATCTTCAAGATTATTCTGATTTTCCATCATCAATTCCTCTTCTATATAGTTTTGTAGGTTTGTGGGAGGCATGTAGTTTTGGATTTGATACAACAAGCGAAAGTGGAATGAAACTTGAATGGAAGAACATCAATTAATCTAGCCAGTTCCAAAATTTACAATCTAATCTCTACAAAAGCTAAGATCTATTATCTGCAAAAGAAACAATCAAACTCAACTACCACGGAAAAAAGAGGGTGCTAATTGTAAGGTCCTTAGCCGTTTACATAAATAAATATAAGAGGATTGCTAATTCTAATTGGAATTCTAATTGGAATTCGAAAAGGAAACAACCAGGGAATTCTATATAGCTTTCGTTTGGTTACATTCCAAATTGGTTTAGGAAACTGGCCAGGGAATGAAGGGCGTACGTGCAGAAAATCTTTGAAGTGTGGTATTGGTTACCGGTTAGGAAATCCTACTTACTGACTGTCAATGAGGCAATGAAGAGCACACTGCCACCTTGGCCCTCGTTCAAGCATTAGGGGGCAGATACCCTTATCCTTGCTGAAATCCCCAACTACACCCTCAACCTCGACAAGGAGATCTGAATCTGCTTCCGCCATAGTTGGGAACTCCGTCTTATACTCTTATCCAATGATTTTCCATTACTCAAAACTTGCACCTTAAACTTTTCATGGATTGCATGCCCCACACCAGGTTCGTTTACCAACAAGTCTTACACTTTTCTGCTTCTTGTTCCACGGATCCAAACTGTTGCAGTCCGACGCTATCAACTTTGATGTCCTCCTCCAATCCTCCGGAGTCTTTGTGAGACAAGGCTCTTCATTTCTACAACCGCGCACATTCCCAGCACCAATGCAGAAATGGTGTTTTTTTGTCCTACCATATACCACCACGGCCATTAATTGTCTGAGATGATAATAACCGTGCAGCCATTTGATGCATATTTGTCCTTCCATCACCTTTTGAATCTGCATCAGTAAATGTCTGTAGCAAGGCAGCAATGAGAATATATAACAAACAGATATAAGGTAAGTGTACAATTCCAGAGAGAGAAGATGACCTTATCCACGATTGTTTCGACAACATCCTCAGTGAGGGTCAGATCAGACTCAATCAAAAGAGCCAACACCATCTCCTTTAACTGAAACCTGCAACAAAAGTTACATACAAACTGGTTTAAGAATCAGATTCTTACACATTGAAATGTTGTATGCCTTGAATAATTTGGTCTGAATGTCTGATGTCTTATATTCAGTCATGTGGTACGCCCTTTGGGACTCATTATGAATGACCCTTTGTTGCACATACAAAAGTATTGGTCGAAGACTTCTAATAATTTCATTATAAGTTGAGACATTTGTTTAATCGTGGACTTTTGTAAGCATATAAATTTGGTCTTGAACACCCACAATGAAATGCTTAAAATTTTCAATTGATTATTTACCAATCACCTCTCTGTAACTCATTTCTGGTTCTATTCTAATAAAATCCCTACTTGTGTTCATAAAAAAAAATGTATGGCTCCCCAAAGTCAGTGTGATCAAAACTGTGTTAAACATAGTCGATAAAATGATATGATATTTACTAGATTTTAAGATCACACATTCCCATCTCTAAATCCACATCTCTAGTTCAATAATCTGCATGATAACATGTGTCTTGTGTACTATAACATGCTTCTTGATAAGTCAAGCACATACATACAGAATAAATGGAGAGAGCCTGAATGATATATACTAAATATTGGAGGACTAAAAAGGAAGAATCTCCAAAAAATCACCTCCTCACGTTCAATTAAACTAGTCTGCCTTAGATCATATGGTTGAAATGCAACTACACAAAGAATTTACCAAAGTGTGATCAGCAAATTAAAGGATACAGTGGAAAGGGGGGTAGGTTTTTGGGTAACTGATTACCAGTAGAATCTAGTACGTTAATATGAGATCATGAATATAAGTGTAAGTAATGGGAATCAATTCTTACATGCAACTTCCTCCTCCAGTGAAACATTGGGATGAAGTCAAATTCCCCGGATTCAATAACACCATTGCGCTTCAAATCAAACAAATAAAAAACCTGTAATTTTAAACTTAAAACACCGACAGACATACAAAAAGGGATCAAAAGTTAAAGACCTGATTCACGGCGTACATGGAAAATATAGGTCAAACACTTGCTCATTGAACCGCTTGTGTAGAATAAATGTTCATAATTACAAAATGTGAGAAAGGAGTTATTTCCCCTATGCATGTTCTCTCTCGAACATCCACAGTTTCTTATACATCTACTACCCATTCAACATAATCCTTACAACATTATTTCTGCTGAGGAAATGTATTCCTTACAACATAGATTCCAGTCTTTCCAGTTTTAGCCAACCTCCAAAAGACTAATAGTATAATTAGATATGTATGATAGAGATATGCTTAACGAGTTATGTCTCATACTTGTTAAGTTTACAAAAAAACGGACAACCAAGCGATTGGACACAAGCTTCGCCATTAGTGATGTTTGACTTGTTTTTAGGGGATTTTCAATTGGTTAAAATATTTAAATATACGCTATATTTTTGGAACTTCATCAGAGCTTTTAGTGAGAGGTCTTAATCATTGTAAACCATGCAGGACTAAGGTCTAGCAACCGCCATGGGAACGCCTTTGACAGGGACCAACTATTTTCATTAAAAATTGCCTCCTTCGCCATCAGGGTGCCGCCTTTGACAACAGAGTTCATGATTGAAATTTTGAAATGAGATACACATACAAATAACTAAAATATACTCACAAGGGGATTCGAACTGTAGACTCCTCGTAACCAGGCGATCGTTTAACTTTCTTTGAGTAATAGCAGCCCATAAAACAAGCACAAGTCAAAGACCAAACTGTATGACAAGCAGGCGGCTACTATCCTACTGGCAGTTTTGAAATTTTGTACCTGTCAAACACATTAAAGTAGAATCAGTGCTTGAGTCAAGAGCAACAATACTTGAAGATTCTTGAATTTGGCTTCAGTTTGAAATGTTTGGAGGGGAAAATATGTCGGTGACCTATATTCAATCATGCCAATATAAATATAGAACCTAAGCCTATGCTTGAGAAGAAGTTATATAACAGTTCAGAAGAACTCCAATATCAAGTATGTAAAGGACAACTATCATGGTATATGTGAGATTTTTTCTTCAGGAAAATGAAATAAATCAAATTAAACGCGCTTCAATAGATCCCATTAACTGGAGGGGACTATATTGGTAGGACCAATCGGTGCCTAACACCAACTTTCAACCTTGGCCCTGTTTGTGAGTCAATGGTAATGTAATCACTGGATACTATTCAGGTTTAGGGAACTTCAATGAGTTTTTCGGACTATGTTCACATGTAATACGAGGAATTATCATTGCATAGCGTAAAAGTGCAAACATATGATTGCATATCAAACCAATAGTTTGACTAGTTTGTTATCATAATGCCAACTCACCAAATTCCTGACATATGAACAAACCAGGAATCTCCATATACATTCAAATCCATGAATAATTATAACCTTAATGCAAGAGAAGCCACAGCACTTACAAACTAAGCTAACTTTAACTCTTATGAAAAGGATAAAAGGATAAAGGCCAACTGAAATGAAAACAAGACTAGAATTTCTGATTCTCCACTAAAAATCAAAATAAATTCGAATTTGAACAACAACATCAGCATGGCCTATTATCTATCAAATTATTTCAAATTTGTTAAAAAGACAAAGTTTCATATCCAAAGCCTGAAACTACGGATGAACATGATACATACTTTGATCGAAACCCCGATTATCTAAGCAGAAAGGAAAACTGGTTTCGATATCTAACATTTGATTCCTTCGTAGCACTTGACCTTTCTTTTCCACAAGCACTTTGTAACTTGAAATCGAATAAGAGCTCTTTTCAATCCGATTAGAAAACGAGACGAAATCAATCATTCCTTTCTCGAAAGACATGTTAAGGACGTGGGTAGGGTAATCCCACTCGAGTGAATCCCACCACTCAAATACATCTTCTTGTTCATACATTAACTTGTTGCGTTCTCTGCGTCCAGTTTGACTGTTCAACAAATCACATTGCGGACACACACATAGACACCATTGATTGACAGGAACAAATAATTGAGAGTATAGAAGTCATTCTAAGTTTGACCATCACCAAAAGGAGTTCCAATACTATCGGTGACGATTCCTGCAATCGAAAACTCTAGAAACCAGTTCAACTGAAAAAACAAAACAACCAAATTCAAAATTCCAATCAATTGAAACCAAAACAAGACTAGAATTTCTGAATCTCCACGAAAAATCAACACAAATTCGAATTTATCTGTGGATAAATTGAACAACAAATTATTTGAAAATCTTTAAAAACGGCAACAAATCAAAGAAAATCCTAAAAAGAACAAAAGTTTCTGATGAAAAGCTTGAAACTACGGATGAACATGACACATACCTTGATTGAAAGGAATGAAAGAGATGTTCAGGACGTGGGTAATCCCACTCGAGTGAATCCCACCACTCTCTGCCTCCACGGATTTCTTTGAGAGAAGGTGGGGCTGACTGATGTTCTCGGTTGAACAGAGGGAGCCTTTTCAATTCAGGACAAATAAATGCTTCAACTGTTTGAAGAGAGTCACAAACCATCACGCCCTTCCAAATGCTCTTCAGTTTCGGTAGATTCCTGAAGAATAATATCTTCAACCTTGGGAGTGCGACAGTATAATCAATTTCACATGCTTCTTCTTCTTCTACAATTAGTTCCTCCAATTCCGCACAATTACACACGGTGATCTTTTCCAGGTATTGAAAGTGTTGTAATAACCTAGTTGAAAATAGGCGGTCGAGTTTGACTTCGTGTTAATTGTAACATACTGCCAAGAGTTGCTGTACATGAATAGCTGACTCCAATTGCTCTTCAGTTTTGGTAATCCATTTAATTCCAAATTATGTAACCTAGGGAGTACTGGAATGGCACCACTCTCATCTCCATCCGCTACCACTAGCTCCTCCAATTGTGAGCAATTCACAACTTTTATCTCTTCAAGGTTAAGAAGCTGTTGAAGCAACCTAGACGAGAATAAAACTTTGATATTATCACAACGATAGATATCTAACCTCTTCAAACAAGGAAAAGCTCCGTGTGCGATACCCATGCTCTCGACTCGTTGTAGGAAGGGCAACTCTGATAACCTTGAGATTTCATTGAAATGTTGAACCTGAAGAAATTGAATGCTTTTTGGAAGTCGGAGGGCATTGCAAGGAATACCCTTTCTGTTGGACAAACATAGACTTCTCTCGTGCTGACCTACGAAATATATGTGGCTTTCTATTTGAATAAAATACTTTTTTAACTTTTCAAAGTTTGTAAATTCACCATAGGAAATAAAGTCCGACTGCTCGTGAAATTTGATTTCAAGATTCTCCAAGTGTGTCAAGCTTGAGAGTTCCTGCACGAAATCTCCCCCTCTTTCTCGCGCATACACATATTTCGGTTCTATTCCCCTCAATTTTAACTCTTCAAGTAAAGAAAACTTGGATATCAATCCTGAAGGGATCATTTCTTTCAATCTAACATTGAAACTGAGATCAAGGCTTCTGAGGTTGACCAACATTTCCATCCCATGAGGCGCTTTCTTTTATGGCGAACATGTGAGCTTCAACACTCTCAGTGACTGAAGCTTGGATAGAGAAGGCACTCTAACTAATTTCCGACATTCAATTAAGAGTAAACCACGAAGATTCACCAAATCAGAAAGTGAATCTGGTAATGACTCAATACTAGTCTGAGATAAATCAAGAACCGTCAGACTATTCATGTGCCTAAAAAAACCAGGCGCAACGTGTTTCAGTGAACCATCAAAATTTTGAGCAAAGATCAATGTCAAGAGTTTTGGGCATTTCGGAATAATTGGAATATTTTCTATTCCACTTCCCATAAACGAAACCCTCTCAAGATCTTCCGACCAATCATCTTCATGCGGTATTTTTGTTGATGAAAGCCCAGTTCTGACCATGAATTTAGGTTTTGATTTTGTGATGTAAAGAGCCATATCCCTAATCAAATCATGCATTTTAACAAGGTCCCTATAACCACGACCTTCTGAAGAAACTTCTTCTAACATGCAACAACGCTTTAGTATATTCAGAATAACACGGCCACGAAGCATTTCATCTTCTTTGCTGGATCCCTCCACGAACCCTTCCATAACCCAATACTCAATCAACTTACTAGTGTCGATTATATAATCTTCAGGATACAATGCACAATATAAGAAACACTTCTGGTGGTTTTCCTTTAGTTGATCGTAACTGAATTTCAGACGCTGAATGACTTTCTCCTCCATGGGCATGTTCAAACCTGTAGATTCTCGCAGATCTGATAATGCAACTCGCCACTCATCAACATCTTTTCTTCTCAGAGATCGACCAATTGTGACTATTGCAAGTGGCAAACCACAACATTCTGCAACAACTGCTTTTGCAAACTTTTCCACTTGAGGAACAAGCTCCTCACCAACATTTGCCATGAACAGTTCCCACGCTTCGTCCTCAGAAAGCTGTTCAACTTTGACATCTTTCTGGCACAGCATCCCTTCGCACACTTCCCTTGACCTAGTAGTCAATATTATCTTGCACCCATTGTCTTTTGTGGGTTCAGGAACTCCAAGATCCAGTAAATCGAATGCTTCCCATATGTCGTCTAGGATAAGCACAAACTTTCCCCTTCTACGCAATGCACTTAGCAACAATGATGACCGTGTAGCTTCATCTTGTTCAGCAGAAAAGATCCAATGTGACTTTCTTTGCAATCTCGCTTTGAAGTTTTTGAGCATTAACATCTTTGGATACAGTGACCCACATAACCCTTTCGAAGCGGCTTTGTTGTTGCAAGAGTCGATTATTGATGTTCTTCATTAAAGTGGTTTTGCCCACGCCACCCATCCCATAGACACCAATTTTCTGAAATTCATCACCTAGTAAACATTCCCAAACCATCTCCAAGTTCTTGCCAGCAGTAGTTTTACCAATCAGTCTTGTTGTTGCCATCTCCATTCCTGTCTCTTGAACAAAAAATGCTAACGCCTCGTCTGAGAACGGACCAGCATTTAAGAGATTAGTCATCTCATCAATCAACTTGAGCATTTGTTTTCCCAATTTTGCTCTTGAAGAACAATTAGGTAAAACTCCACTTAAGCAACTGTTCGGTACTTGGGCTTGGGTTTGCACCACATCCACCTCGGATATAACACCATTGGCTGTATTCAACCAGTTTTCTACAATACTTGTGCGCACCTTTCCTTCCCCCTCCGCAATCAACAGTTTAGCTTTTACATCGTTTACTTGGGCAATCAATTCTTGTTTTCTGTCTCTCAACGACTGAACTTCTTCTTTCGAACTTTTAATATACTTACACTTCTCTTCCAGTGATGCGTTCATGCTGTTACACCCACAACTCAATATGGTTCCAATAGCTGCTACAAGGATCTCCATTCCTGTCATTACAACACATTAATTACTTGTTAAGAGATAGTCATCATTGGACTTTATCAGTAGAATTGGTTAGCTCAGATTTCAAATAAGTGATGGATCAAGAGTTTAAGTTTGCAAAACATGGTTATGTTGTTAACCTTTAACAATGAAAGACGACTAAAAAACAAGAGTAATAATCAAGTGTATAATAGCAACTAACAAGGAAGAAGAAAATTTGTAATAAACTGACCTTATATATAATATAATTGATGGAGTGATGTTAAACTGAGTACTAGTCCAAGATCGACCAAGCTAAGCAGAGCACCACAAAGAAGTTATGGAAAACTCTCTCTGCTGTTTGTGATGAAATGAAAAAAACCAACAACTCTGTTTCTTCCTACAGTAAATAAAGAGAGAATGTGTGAACCACAAATATCTTACATAGTGTATTATCAGGTTTCCACTTTTCTTTCAGTAGTACTTGGATCTATAATAAGGTACGTAGAAGAGAATTTATATAGTATATATAGAGCTGATGACCTTATAGTTGGTAGGAACTGATGTTATAGACTGGATGGAATAATAAGCTGATCTGATCAGGAACAAACACCAAGCAGAAAGCTTATACAGGCACACTCTTAGGCTCCACTCACTCTTGTTGAACAATGAAATTCAGGAAAGCACACTCTTGGATCTCTCTGTATTACAAAATGAATTGAAGAAGCCAACTCTGTTTCTTGACGAAAGTGTGAAGAAAGTCGCTATGATTTTCTTGATACTGTTGATAGTGTGAAGAAAGTCACCATGCTAAGCTTGCACGCACTATGATTTTCGTCCAAGTCAAAAAAAGTATCTGGATTTACCAATAGGCGTGGGAAGGAATCTATTGTTATCCACGAGGAGCATAAAGTTGGGTGTACAGTGGAGATGCTAACGGGGTAGAAATTTTAACACGGTAACTTTCAGAATTATTGGAGATTTTATGAATTGAGGTTTGAGGGTGAACAATTGCTTTTATGGCATATTTTAAGCTCAAGGCCAGAAATGCAGGTTACTCATTGAAATGTGTATAATTACATTGGTGTTTCAGAGGGAGCCTTTCAGTTTCAACTACTGCTCCAGCAACTTCCATACTTGTCATTACAACAGATTGGTTGTTAATTAAAGTGACGAGACATGATAGAGTTACTCCAGTAGGATATATGTAAAATACATAACATCAAGTAAATAGAGAATGTGAATGAGTTAAAGAATCTCACTTGCTTGAGCAGTTGGTTGTTCTCTGAACCTCTAATAACAAGACCCAAAGGAAAATGTTCAAGTACAAATTGGATATCTGCAAGTTTAAAATCATGTAAAGGTGGAGAATTAGTAGATAAAAACACAAATCAGTTTTAAGAGATAGTCATCATTGAACTTTATCAGTAGAATCGGTTAGCTCACAAATAAGTGATGGATCAAGAGTTCAAGTTTGCAAAACATGGTTATGTTGTGAACATTTAACAATGAATGACGATTAAAAAAAAAAAAGTAATAATCAAGTGTATAATAACAACAATAAACAGGGAAGAAGAATTTTTTTAATAAACTGACCTTATATAAAATAATTATTGATCGAGTGATGTTAAGCTGAGTAAGTCCAAATCGACAAAGACCTCTATAAATAAAAAAACCAGTAACTCTGTTTACCTACAGTCAAAATGAGCCAACTTGTTTCCCAAAGAAAAGAGAGTATTTGCCTTACCACTTCAACAAAAAAGTTTAAAAAGCTTTGTCCCATATTCCCTTACCACTAACTAAAGCTAAAGAGAGTAGTTTGCTTAGCTTGCACGCACTTCCAAGGCAAAAAAGGTTTACTACCAAAGCTTTGTCCCATATTCCCTTACCACTTTACAACCTGTGGGACATCTTTGAATGATAATCTTACTTTACTTCCGCTATATTCGAAGGATAAAAGGTTTCCTGCTTCCACCTCGATTCCGTTTAACTTAAAACAATAAGTTACAGCTAAGTGCTTTAATCGGAGAGATGGACCTGAAAATTTTAAGTTAGTAGGCCAGGAAAAAAACAATCTTTTATACTGAACCATTCAAGATAAAAACAGTTGGACAAGATACTTGTCACTTCTGTTTGGTTTAGCCACATGTTTTCCATTCTAAGGGATATAAGGGAGTTGAAACTTTTGAACTCTGGAGGAAGCTTGAAAATGCAACAGTTCAGATACAGATGCTTTAAGGCAGAACCAACCACATCCTTCAGCAAAACTCCAGTTAGGGAATTCGTATAACTTTTCATAACCCATGGACAAACCAAAATTGAGCACGTTCAGATCAAGATGAAGCTCTTGAATTCCCTGCCCCGCTACTAACTCAATCCACCGATAAATATAAGAAGCGGACGTTTTATCCAAGAAACAAAAATCCGAAGTGAATTTATCCTTGCACTATGGTGAAGTTCAAAAATCTGATCAACCCACTTAACAAATTTACACCTTTCTTGCAGTAACAAATCTTGGCTCTTTCCCCTAAAGTGATGTGCGGGATAATCATATCCCATCATGTTTACAGCATCTAAGTTGAGGCAAGAGAAAGATGTACTCCACAGATTCCTCCATCGGTGTGAAAGGATGCTAGTATTTGCTCCTTCTCTCATTGTCAAAAATGATATGATAAACAAAAGAATTTCATCTGGCAGTAAGCTGATACGATCGTCCACAATCTTGTGGTTCTACACATTTTGGAAAGAAATTCTCGTAAGAAATATGATGTGCCAATACCAATTTTGCACTTCCTCTAAAATCTAAATCAAGAACTAGCTAATAATGAATTCCAAGTCACTTATTGCCGCAGACAATGATATGATTCACAAATTTTTACTTTCCGTTTTCATTTCTTTTCTTCTTGATATGCACGGGTATATACATGCATGGATATTTAAGTTCTTCCCCATCTTTTCATTTGAAGGAAAATCTAGTGCGAGCAGAAAACCAAAAAAAAAAATGACTGAGGTAACCTACTAACCTATAACATAACAAGTGACCTTAGAAAAGGAAGGGTTCTTTTAAAATCGACCCCAAAACAATTATTACAAAGCGGACTCCCACAAAAAAAAATTGATTAAATTTTGTCTTAAACGACCAAAATCTAAAAAAAAAATAATTATTACAAATATATTATTGGTCTAAAAAAATTTGAATTCGAAAACCCCAAACTTAAACCAAAACGCTACCACTGCGTTTTGGACTTAGTCCCAAACGACGGCTTGCCGCACCGGTTAAGAGCCCAAAAACGTAACTTTGAATTTTTTTCAAAAGTTCAAATCCCAAAACGACATGGCCACATTATTATTTTTCACTAAAAAGCAAAACGATGTGGCCATATCGTTTGGGATTTAACTTCAAAAAAATGGCCACACCGTTTTTCTTTCCAAATCCCAAACGACATGGCCACATCGCTTGACTCAGTCTCTCGATATATGGCCACACCGTTTGGACTTAGTCCAAAAAATGTGGCCAATAAATTGGGATTTGAACTTGAAAAAAATATATAGTTACGTGTTTTTGGCTCTTAACCGGTGTCTTTATATCGTTTATTTAAATCCCAAACGACTTGGCCACACCGTTTGAACTTCCAAACGACCGACGCACAAGCCCAAGTTCCAAAACGTAACTTTATATTTTTCAAAGTTCAAATCTTAAACAACGTAAACCACTTTGGCCGTTTAAGTTTTGGGTTTCAATTCAAATTTTTTAGACCAATAAGCACACTTCAGAATAATTGTTTTTTTTTAGATTTTTTGAAAGTAATGGCAAATTTGTAATAACTGTTTTTTTGGTGGGAGTCCGCCCAACACAAATTGAGGTCCGTCAGTAATAGGACCCTAAAAAAATGACTGAGGTAACCTACTAACCTATAACATAACAAGTGACCTTAAAAAAGGAAGAGAGTCTCGCAACGCCACAGGCATACAAGCAAGTGAGAAAAACTGGCTGTGTGGGTTAGTACCATAGACAAAACAACACAAAACAAAAAATAAAAATAAATTGACCAATATTTCATACGAATAAGGTTGATTTTTTTCATTGAACACCAAAGTTAAAAAAATAAATAAAAAACACCAAAGTTTTTTGGATCTTGGTTGAGGGTGGCTGTGAGACTTAAGGCGAGCATCTAGGTGTATGCCTTATTGCCCTGGACAATAGATGCCTAGAAAATAAAGTGGAGAATTTGAATGAATTGGTGTTGATTGAATTGGAAAAGGAGATGTGGGATTAAACATCAAATATGTTATGATTTTAAGACACACCATATTTTGAAAAAACCGTGGAATCACGTGATCCACGTGTCCGGCTCAAAACATATTGCATGTAATTTACCTACAGACATATTTTTTGTCATCACCGATACTTCCAAATCATAAATAATGATGTATCAACATATTGCATGTAATTTACCTCGAATTTTGATATTTTGCCGTGTCCGACAATTCGTATCCGTGTCCGATACGGTGTGTCAGTGTAACCTAGTGAAATAACGTAAGGCAAATTGCTTTCATAATTTGCTAGCTTAAGGAGATGGATAGAATGAGAGGGAAGAGTTTAACTCTTATATTCCACGGAAAGTTGATTTTAGGAACCAACCACAACCAATATCTACTTACCTAAAAGTAATATAACATTGTACAATAGGTTTATAACTTCATCCACCTAAGAATGAATCTGACAGATCAAGCACCTCAAATCCAATGTAACATTCATTTGATACCCCATGAGGTATGACCAGAGGGGTATATAAAAAATGTGTCATAGGCTGGTGAACTGGTGAGGGGTGACGGTTGTGCCATGGTTTGGTCTCACTTCTTTTAGGAAGTTGTTCTAGATCCTAGATAAAGGTAATTATCCGTCAATTTCTAACGTTGAGGCATTTTTAGGTGCATTTCACCATAGAGTTGGTAAGAATATTGTAGTCCAGTAAGCCGTGGTTACTTAGTTAGTCTGACGTGGAATATTAAGCCTCGATCCATTCATTTCAAACAAATTCCAGTCCAGTAAGCAAAGTCATTTTGCCGATATGTGCAACTTCTTCTTCTTCTTCTTGAATTTGTGCGTGTGCGTGTTTGAAATGTTTTGTTGTGTGTGTGTTTGGGGTTTGGGGTTTGGGGCTTCAATTGTTGTGGATATGCAATTGTTTTGAACTTTGTGTTTGTCTTGAGCACTTGTAGTTAACTATAATCCGGTTTTCCAAGTGCATTAGGTTATACGCGCCTGGATTAGAGACAAATGCCGGGTTAATGAATTGAGGGTTTTCACTAAGAAAATCAAACCTCAATGGGTGCACTTAAACACGTCCTGATTCATAAGGATTTGGGGAAAATAAATTGAGTTTCTATATTGGTAGTGGTTACAGAATTTGTTTTGGGGATTTAGGCCTCTAAAATAACACCCGCTGCTGTTGGAAATTTTGTGGTTGTTATTCGAATTTGAACCAGAACTAGGGTGATTGAAGGACTTGGCAGGTGGTTCTACCACTAGAGTCCCTACAAAAGAACTTTTTCGGAAAATGTTTGCACAAGTTAAATGTGAATGTTCATTAAGTATTTGGTGTGGAATAATGGATATTCAGGATTCATTTCAAAAGGGAGATACTTTGAGTTTTAGTTTGGTAATCATAATGCAACTATTCTAATGTTGTTTTATGATTTAAGAAACCAGGATTCAAAGAGGGAGGCCCTTCAAATCCATGAATAATTTTAACCTTAAGTTTTAGAAATGTAATAGAAACAAACTTTTTGATGAATTTATTTCCAATCCATATCAGTCTTTTCCTTCATTTTAAATATAGTTTTGTTAACTTAAATGGTATTGGAAATATAAAATATTTCTGTTGAGGTTTTGTAGTTGTTATTCCTGCATATTCATACTTGTTTTGTGTGCTGTGTTTGTTTTGCAAACTTGTAGTTGTTTGAAGTTTCCAACCTTCTAATGTTGTAGTTTGATTGAAATCATTGTTTGATCAATTCCACAACTACATTTTATCTATTATTTCTAGTATTTTAAGGGGAAGAGTCAATGTTTACCAGAATCTAAATGCTTGAAAAAATGAAAAGGATAAACCTTCCAACAACAGAAATGGAAACATCTCTCACATGCATTTCTTATTAAGAGTGCTACAAGGCAAATATATCATGGTCATATACATCTAAATTGTGTTGCTTTGGGAAATCCAAGCATTTTATCCTTTTTTTATGGGGATTTTTTTTTTCAGACAAAAAAGTGGGTTTTGGTTTTTGGTTAAACTTCCATATTTAGTAGGCTTGCTAAGAAACAGCTCTTGTGAGAGTTGCTTAGAGGCGTCCAGTAATCTTCCATAAAATTAGCTTTTTGATAAACTTGTTTTCCGCTGATATCAATCATTTGATTTACTTTTAGTATGTACTTTTAATTACGTAAATAGTATCTGTATGGATAGAAATTATATATGTAGAAAAATTTGTGCTTGTTTTTCCTGCAGATTTTCCAAAGTTTCCCGATAGAAGTTGAACTAGAACTGGTCAACTGGGGTTGTTTTTAGGACGGTAAGTCGTATTGCTACCGAACTCCCTACAAAAGAAGGCAAGAACACAGAGACAACTTTGGAATTTTAAAATGGCTACAAAGCGTCGACTGTTTGCATCTTCTTTGGTAGGGTTCCACATATCAAGTCCGATTCTTACCAAGAGAATTTTGCGCATTTGTAGGGATACCATGCAAGTCAAATGTGATTGTTCAGTAAGTATTTGGTGTGGAATAATGGAAATTTGTGAACTTTTTCCTTGTCTATTGGTTCAAATGACTGAAACGTTAGTGTCAAAGAGTTGAACTTCTTACTGAAAAAGTCCTTAGAGAAGTTGATTATTATTTATCAATTTGTAACGGGAATATTGTGTTTACATTTAACCAGAACCCACAGCATCTATCTCTCCAATTGTGGACAGCAGACCTTCACCAGTTGATATATAATTTGGTCTGGAGGTCCTGGAGAGCTCCCCACGGATCTGATTTTTCAAGGGCCTTTCTTCTTGATGTAGACTAGAAAATGCCTGTGTATCTTAATTTGCAGTGAAAAAACAGTGATTTCTAAATGGATTTCTTGGAGATGGTGTGTGCTGTGAAGCTTTTAAATTTATTGACAACCACTCCTACTATTGTCAGTGTAAAGGCTTTGGTGAAGGTGTTTGCTGGATGCGGCAGATGCAAATGACAAATGATTTGCAATTTGCTCGAAGAAGAGGTGCTCTCTTACATTACCATACGTCTATACCTCTTACTATTTGACTGGTTATTGACATACCACCGTTTTTTTTTTTAAAACTTATGGTTGCTAACTTGCTATAATGTAGCGATTGAGAAATGCAAAAGAACACTAGGTGACCATGTCAACAAGAAAATTCCATCCCTACAGACAAGATGTACTCAACATCATTTTGCTTCACTTGATACTACTCACGTCACTGAGCGTCTTAAGCTTGTATCTGAAGCTGGAGCGTATGCCTCTGTTTGTTTTTCTTTGTTTTTAACTTCATCGGGTTACATACATATATTCCTTATTTTTACTTTGTCACTGGACCGTGTGTGCTAGTAATGTTTTTGTATATAACAGGTTAGTAGTTAAGTGTGTAATGTAGACTGTCTCCTTTGGCATAATTGTACAACTGATGTTAATTTTCCTTTGATGATACTTGTACTAGGCTTAATGTAGACGAGAGTGGTTTAACAGCATTTGTAAGGTTTTTGAGTCACATATGATTAGTGATTTTTACTCAGTCCCCTAAAAAAATGAAAATCATATGATTAGTGATTTGTTACTTCCTATCAGCTTAGAGTTTCCAAAGCTGACTATTCTGTTATATTTAGTATTTGCAAGAAAAAAAACACCTCTGCAGCCAAAAACTTGATCAATGTAGGTTCCATGCTGCAAGTTTCTGACTTGCTCTTATCACTAGATTTTTATGGAGATAGTACTGCATTGACACCCTTTTACAATGGGAACAATCCATAGGGTTACCTTATATTATACTCCATAGGGTGACCCTCATTGGTCTTCACAATTAGCTTGCTTCAAATTCTTGTTAGTTATTGAAATCCTGTCTTAAACTTTCTTTGTGGATTCTATGCTACCTCTTTAATTACCTGACATTATATTTGTAGCTGTTGACTTCTTTTTGGTGTGTGCAGTCGACACATATGGGGGCTGTTTGGCAGCCATTATGATAATCCATTACATGACCAATAATCTATTTGATTATCATAATTGATTTTGGGTATAAAAGAACTTGTTTGGTAAAAAATCTTAGAAACCATTATCTCATTCTCAAAATGAGATAATCCATTAAAAAAACAAAAAAACTATGGGGCTTTATGGAGCAATTTGTAGCTTTGATCTCTAAATCATTTGTTTGATTTATTTTTCATATATATATAAAAAACTAGCTTAAGAATGAGAAACAAAAAGCATGGAGCTTTCCTCTTAAAATGAGTTACCTTATTTTGTTTTAGTTTTAGTTTTGTTTTAGTATTTTCTCTTTCCATATTTGTTTTAGTAATTCAATAAAAACTGATATGTATTTGGTTGTTTGGTATATTTTTTGATAATGGCTTATGTCAAAATCATATATTAAAAATATTAGTTCTAGTTATAATAGTTGCCAAATGGCTCCATGGCTTCTTCTCACATAATTGAATAAGCTGTTTGTGTATGCACTGGAAATACAATACTCAAAGACATTGACCAGATATGTTTTTCGCCTCTAAATGAATCACTTATGACTGGTTTGAGAAATATAGTGCAACTATAGTCATTTCCAAAAGCAACTCATTCTTTATCTCACAATATCGAGGCTCTACCTCGACTTTATGCTGCCCAGCCTTAATTGTTTTTGTTCCATAAAAACATTTTTTCGATTTTTTTAGGCTGTAATTGTTTTTGGAGGCTTCCATATTAAAACATGGTTCATTTTCCGATATATCGCCGAATATATCTTTACCGTGTTTAGGCATGTCTGAGATTAGGATGGGATCTTTATATCATCATATAATTGCTTACATATATCGGTTGAGGGATTCTTCAGGGCTTTTTAAAAGTTTGGAATAGTAATGCAAATATCGGCACCACTGCATTGATTGATGCCTTTTGCACCTCACATTCTCCAGTTCTTGGACAGCCTGTATCAGGAGAAAGACATGTGAGTAATATTAAAGTCTATCCTTTTTTCCTTTCATAGTTTCATGTATGAATGTCTTTGATGGTGTTGTTGCTGATATCATAATGTTTTTAATCAGGGATGATGCGGTGACCAAGACTGCAGTTGGGCTACTGGGAGATTTGGCGGACACTCTAGGTAATCATGCTGGTCCGCTAATTCAGCTGTCTGTGTCAAGCAGGGAATTTTAAATGAATGTTTGTCATCAGATGACCATTTGATTAATCTGCAGAATGGGCCAGATTAGCCATCACTCAAGCTGTTTCTGGTTGAGGATACTGCCTTGCTATTTTGTTGTTTGAGTCCCTGCATGCATTCAGTTGTCTAGTTCAAGTTCAGGATTGTGTACCGTTTGTCGGGTTTCCCCATTCGTGCACAACCAGAGTTAGGATCATTGGGTTGTCAATAATTTTTGTGTCAGCAGCATGGATTTGGGTTCTGTTTTTCGAAAGGATGGTGGGGAGGGGTTGATGAAATATTTTGTTCCATCTGCTATCTTGGTAGAAATTTTTCAAAGAAGTTAGTTGAAGATATAAATGTGTTCGAGAGAAATGGGTGGAACATTGGAGATTTGGAGGTTCTGCTTGAGGGGCATGTATGCTGACAAAGCCATGATTGCCTTTTCATACATGAAAGTACATACTGATTCTATGCATTATGTCATGCCATTACACAAATATGAACATATGATAGTCAGTTGATCGATGTCCTGGGTTGGAGTGGATAACACCTAAGAGTTTGTTGGATGACAAGATTTGGAGTCTGTACCACCTCCTGATGGTAAAGCGGGCTCAATGTCCCTCCACCTTTTTTTTTACCCTTTTATTTCTCTTGTTTATTATAAAATTTTGTATCTAGTCTGCATTGTTGAATGTCATTTGTCCATCAGTCTATAATTGGTCTCATCATTTT
>NW_028238129.1:0-139734 GCF_015680905.1 Coptis chinensis | reverse complement strand
CTTTCAATCCTTTTGTATATGGGATGATTGACCTTGAAATTGTGTTGGAATAAAGAAAAAACATTTACATTGATTTGTTTGTGAGGTGTTGCTAATTACCGATTATTTACAATAAAACATTTATGAATATTACCTTCGCCCTTGCTTCCGTGAATTGGTCACCGATTGTCACTTTTATTCTTTCCAAGATAGATGATTCATTTACACAGCCATAACTTTTTTCTAAATTAAGCATTTCTAGACGCTTGCATCGGAAAATTTGTACTCAATATTTATTTTATGAAAAAAGCTTCATTTAAGTTAAGCGATAACTTTTACCATGTTACGCTGCCAAATGCCATAGAGGGTCTTAGGCCTAGGGATCCTTGGGATTAGACATCAAGCTAAACTTTGCATTGATGTCGGGTTGTTTCTAATTGTTGGTATCATTGCTTAACATCTCTCAAATTTCACCTTATTTCTTGAACTCATTATAATTAATAAAGACCGCAATGCCAGCATTCTAAGTTGTTGTACATCGCCTTTCTTAAAACACCACCACTAAAGATAACAAAAAAGATTCTTGATGTAAATATAACCGAAGGGAATGAATTCTCTCAAGGTGCAACGTATAGCTTTGTTGTGATCTTGAGAGTGAAGATGATAATGTTTGAACTAGGATATTGCAGTCCTTGGTGCGGAGGAATAGACATCCGGGTGTAGTTGATTTTGTAGTACCGAAGTTAATTTGAGATCTAATATGGATGGTGACTTTCCTTAGATTCCCGCTGAATTGGAAATTTGAAAACAGTTTTATCGTAAGTTTTATTTTAGTGTTTTGTCTTTTATATTTGACTAAGTTGTTCACATAGGATTATCTTTCAATGTTGCAATCTTATTTCTTTTACATGTTCTCAAAAAAAAAAAAAAAAAAAAATTATTTGAAGAATATAATATACAAAAAAAAAAAAAGGAAAAAAAAATGAAAAAAAAATCATTTAGAGATATACTCTAACTTAGATAAAATTTGTTGTCCACTTTTGAAACATATTTAACGATAAAAAAATGTCTAATTTTTGCAATCATCATTTGTCAAAGTTAAAAATTGTCAAACACGTTGAATTATTGTAGAGATGTTCCTTATGGTTAGTTGTTCAAATCCACAAAAATGAGGTTTTAAATCAGTGAGCATAGGTTTTAATTTCTGTATTTTTTTTCACTGTTGTTGGTAAATTTTTAGGTTTGACTTTGGAACCCCTCTTGAAAGTTTTATTTAATTTGTCATTTGAATACCTTAAGATTATGGTTAGAATACCAATTAACTTTCAACCTTTTGTATATGGATGATTGACCTTGAAATTGTATTGAATAAAAAGAAAACATTTACATTTATTTGTTTTGAGGTGTTGCTAATTACCGATTATTTACAACAAAACATTTATGAGTATTACCGCCTTGCTTCCTCGAATTGGTCACCGTGATTGTCGGGCCTATTCTTTCCAAGATAGATGATTCATTTACATAGTTATAACTTTTTTTTTCTAAATTAAGCATTTCTAAACGCTGCATCGGAAAATTTGTAATCAATATTTATTTTACTAAAAGTTTGATTTAAGTTGGCGATAACTTTTACCATGTTACGCTGCAAATGCCACAGAGGGTCTTAGACCTAGGGCGGATCCTTGGGATTAGACATCAAGATAAACTTTGCATTGGGTGTCGGTTTGTTTCTAATTGCCGTATCATTGCCTAACATATCTCGATCACCTTATTTCTTGAACTCGCCATAATTAATCAAGAGTGCAATGCCAAAGATCTTTTAAGTTGTTGTACATCAACTTCTCTTATAACACCACCACTAAAAGATAACAAAAAGATTCTTGAGGTAAATATAACCGAAGGGAATGGATTCTCTCGGCGGTGCAACGGTATAGCTTTGTTGTGATCTTGAGAGGGAAGATGACAATGTTTGAACGAGGATATTGCAGTCCTTTGGTGCGTGAGGAATAGACATCCGTGTAGTTGATTTTATAGTACCGAAGTTAATTTGAGATCGAATAAGGGATGGCGAATTTCCTTCGATTCCCGGCTGAATTGAAATTTCAAATAAGATTTACTATAAGTTTTATTTTATTGTTTTGTCTTTCATATTTTACTAAG
This sequence comes from Coptis chinensis, assembly GCF_015680905.1. Classification (NCBI taxonomy): domain Eukaryota; kingdom Viridiplantae; phylum Streptophyta; class Magnoliopsida; order Ranunculales; family Ranunculaceae; genus Coptis; species Coptis chinensis. The sequence continues at coordinate 137,595 of NW_028238129.1, read as the reverse complement.
TTGTTCACTTAGGATTATCTTTCAATGTTGAAATGTTATTTCTTTTACATGTTCTCGAAAAAAAAAAAAAAAAAAACTTATTGTCCCTTCTTCTCTTTATGAGAAATTACTGGATAATGCATTTCGTATACCTTTCCGAACCGTGAAAAGTATACCACGTGCTTGTCGATTGGCATTTTCAGGTGCACTGAAATCGGCTCTCTGGGATATTACAACTGATCCTAGTTCAGTTATGTCTTGGGTTCGTCTCCTCCTCTTGCCACGTTGCACTCTGCAAGTTTTACGCACCACGAATCGCCGTGAACGCCGCTCGCACTAGGAAAAAATTTCAGCAAAACAGATTCTCCATGCTTTGACGACATGGAATGAGCCCCGGCGGTATGTTTCGCCTCTTAGAGTCCGGTGAATGAAGTCTCCTTCCACCCGTTTCCGACCAGAAATCTGCCTCCACTCGTAATGTGAGTCGATTCTTGAAGTAAATATAACTCAAGGGGAATGAATTCTCTCGAAGGTGCAACGTATAGCTTTGTTGTGATCCCGAGAGAAGATGGCAATGTTTGAACAAGGATATTGCAGTCCTTGGTGCGTGAGGAATAGACATCTGGTGTAGTTGATTTTGTAGTACTGAGTTAATTTGAGATAGAATAAGGGATGGTGACTTTCCTTAGATTCCCGTTGAATTGGAAATTTGAAAATAAGTTTTACTGTAAGTTTTATTTTAGTGTTTTGTCTTTTATATTTAACTAAGTTGTTCACTTAGGATTATCTTTCAATGTTGCAATCTTATTTCTTTTACATGTTTTCAAAAGTAAAAAAATATAAAAAAAAAAATTATTTGAAGAATATAATATACAAAAAAAAAAAAAAAAATTTAAAAAAAAAATCATTTAGAGATATACTCTAACTTAGATAAAATTTGTTGTCCACTTTTGAAACATATCTAACGGTAAAAAAATGTCTAGTTTTTGCAATCATCATTTGTCAAAGTTAAAAATTGTCAAACATGTTGAATTTTTGTAGAGATGTTCCTTATGGTTAGTTGTTTAAATCCACAAAAAATGAGGTTTTAAATCAGTGAGCATAGGCTTTAATTTCCAGATTTTTTTTCACTGTTGTTGGTAAATTTTTAGGTGTGACTTCGGAACCACTTTCGAAAGTTTTATTTAATTTGTCATTTGAATACCTTAAGATTATGGTTAGAATACCTGTACACTTTCAATCCTTTTGTATATGGGATGATTGACCTTGAAATTGTATTGGAATAAAGAAAAACATTTACATTAATTTGTTTGTGAGGTGTTGCTAATTACCGATTATTTACAATAAAACATTTATGAGTATTACTTAGTGCCTTGCTTTTGTAATTGGTCACTGCATTGTCAGTCTATTATTTCCAAGATTGATGACTCATTTACATAGCCATAACTTTTTTCTAAATTAAGCATTTATAGACGTTGGATCGGAAAATTTGTACTCAATATTTATTTTATGAAAAAGTTTGATTTAAGTTGCGCATAACTTTACCATGTTACGCTGCAAATGCCACAGAGGGTCTTAGGCCTAGGCGGATCCTTTGGGATTAGACATCAAGCTAAACTTTGCTTTGATGTCGGTTTGTATCTAATTGCCTTTGGTATCATTGCCTAACATCTCTCGATCACCTTATTTTTCTTGAACTGTCATAATTAACCAAGACTCGCAATGCCAAAGAACTCTTAAGTTGTTGTACATCGCCTTTTCTTATAACACCACCACTAAAGATAACAAAAAGATTCTTGAGGAAAATATAACTGAAGGGAATGAATTCTCACGAAGGTGCAACGTGTATAGCTTTGTTGTGATCTTGAGAGAGAAGATGGCAATGTTTGAACGAGGATATTGCAGTCCTTAGTGCGTGAGGAATAGACATCCGGTGTAGTTGATTTTGTAGTACTGAGTTAATTTGAGATCGAATAAGGGATGGTGAATTTCCATCGATTCCCGTTGAATTGGAAATTTGAAAATAAGTTTTACTGTGAGTTTTATTTTAGTGTTTTGTCTTTCATATTTGACTAAGTTGTTCATTTAGGATTATCTTTCAATGTTGCAATCTTATTTCTTTTACATGTTCTCAAAAAAAAAAAAAAAAAAAAAATTTATTTGATAAAATTTGTTGTCCACTTTTGAAAAATATCTAACGGTCAAAAAATGTCTAGTTTTTGCAATCATCATTTGTCAAAGTTAAAAATTGTCAAACATGTTAAATTTTTGTAGAGATGTTCCTTATGGTTAGTTGTTCAAATCCACAAAAAATGAGGTTTTAAATCAGTGAGCATAGGCTTTAATTTCTAGATTTTTTTTCACTTTTGTTTGTAAATTTTTAGGTGTGACTTTGGAACCCCTCTTGAAAGTTTTATTTAATTTGTCATTTGAATACCTTAAGATTATGGTTAGAATACGTGTACACTTTCAATCCTTTTGTATATGGGATGATTGACCTTGAAATTGCATTGGAATAAAGAAAAACATTTACATTAAGTTGTTTGTGAGGTGTTGCTAATTACCGATTATTTACAATAAAACATTTATGAGTATTACCGGCCTTTGCTTCAGTAATTGGTCACCGCATTGTCGGCCGTTTCTTTCCAAGATAGATGATTCATTTACATAGTCGAATTAATCAAGACTGCAATGCCAAAGATCTCTTAAGTTGTTGTACATCATCTTTTCTTATAACATCACCACTAAAGATAACAACAAGATTCTTGAAGTAAATATAACTCAAGGGAAATGAAATCTCCTCGGGTGCAACGTGTATAGCTTTTGTTGTGATCTTGAGAGAGAAGATGACAATGTTTGAACGAGGATATTGCAGTCCTCATGGCGTGAGGAATAGACATCCAAAGTAGTTGATTTTGTAGTACCGAAGTTAATTTGAGATCGAATAAGGGATGGTGACTTTCCTTCGATTCCAGTTGAATTGGAAATTTGGAAATAAGATTTACTATAAGTTTTATTTTAGTTTGACTAAGTTGTTCACTTAGGATTATCTTTCAATGTTGAAATCTTATTTCCTTTACATGTTCTCAAAAATAAAATAAAAAAAAAATTAAAAAAAAAAAAACTTTTATTCGAATAGTATAATATCCAAAAAAAAGAAAAAAAAAACGGGATTTTTTCTTCTTTTTTTTTTAAATTCATTTAGAGATATACTCTAACTTAGATAAAATTTGTTGTCCACTTTTAAAAAATAACTAACGGTCAATAAATGTCTAGTTTTTGCAATCGTCATTTGTAAAAGTTAAAAATTGTCAAACATGTTGAATTTTTGTAGGGATGTTCCTTATGGTTAGTAGTTCAAATCCACAAAAAATGAGGTTTTAAATCAGTGAGCATAGGCTTTCAATCCTTTTGTATATGGGATGATTGACCTTGAAATTGTATTGGAATAAAGAAAAACATTTAAATTTATTTGTTTTCGAGGTGTTGCTATTTACAGATTATTTACAATAAAACATTTATGAGAATTACTCAGTGCCTTGCTTCTGTAATTGGTCACCGCATTGTAAGTCTATTCTTTCCGAGATAGATGATTCATTTACAGAGTCATAACTTTTTTCTAAATTAAGCATTTCTAAACGTTGGATCAGAAAATTTGTACTCAATATTTATTTTATGAAAAAGTTTGAATTAAGTTGCGCATAACTTTACCTTGTTACGTTGCAAATTCCACATGAGGGTCTTAGGCCTAGGCGGGATCCTTTGGATTAGACATCAAGCTAAACTTTGCATTGATGTTGGTTTGTTTCTAATTGCGGTATCATTGCCTAACATCTCTCGGGATCACCTTATTTCTTGAACTGTCATAATTAATCAAGACTGCAATGCCAAAGATCTCTTAAGTAGTTGTACATCACCTTTTCTTATAACACCACCACTAAAGATAATAAAAAGATTCTTGAAGTAAATATAACCGATGGAAATGAATACCTCGAAGGTGCAACGGTATAGCTTTGTCGTGGATCTTAAGAGAGAAGATGACAATGTTTGAACGCTGATATTGCACTCCTTGGTGCGTGAGGAATAGACATCCGTGTAGTTGATTTTGTAGTACCGAAGTTAATTTGAGATCTAATAAGGGATGGCTTAATTTCCTTTGACTCCCGTTGAATTGGAAATTTGGAAATAAGTTTTACAATAAGTTTTATTTTAGTGTTTTGTCTTTTATATTTGACTAAGTTGTTCACTTTGGATTATCTTTAAATGTTGAAATCTTCTTTCTTTTACATCTTCTGAAAAAAAAAAAAAAAAAAAAAAAAAAAAAAAAAAAAAAAAAAAAAAAAACTTTTATTCGGAGAGTATAATATACAAAAAAAAGAAAAAAAAACTGGAATTTTTTTTAAAAAAAAAAATTAATTTAGAGATATACTATAACTTAGTTAAAATTTGTTGTCCACTTTTAAAAAATAACTAACGGTCAAAAAATGTCTAGTTTTTGCAATCATCATTTGTCAAAGTTAAAAATTGTCAAAAATGTTGAATTTTTGTAGAGATGTTCCTTATGGTTAGTAGTTCAAATCCACAAAAAATGAGGTTTTAAATCTGTGAGCATAGGCTTTAATTTCTCGATTTTTTTTCATCATTGTTGGTAAATTTTAGGTGTGACTTTGGAACCCCTTTTGAAAGTTTTATTTAATTTGTCATTTGAATACCTTAAGATTATGGTTAGAATACATGTACACTTTTAATCCTTTTGTATATGGGATGATTGACTTTGAAATTGTATTGGAATAAAGAAAAACATTTCCATTAATTTGTTTGTGAGGTGTTGCTAATTACCGATTATTTACAATAAAACATTTATGAGTATTACCAAAGATTGCATTTCTTCAGAATTGGTCACCGCATTGTCAGTCTATTCTTTCCAAGATAGATGATTCATTTACACAGCCATAACTTTTTTCTAAATTAAGCACTTATAGACGTTGGATTGGAAAATTTGTAATCAATATTTATTTTATTAAAAAGTTTGATTTAAGTTGCGCATAACTTTACCATGTTACGTTGCAAATGCTACAGGAGGGTCTTAGGCCTAGGCGGGATCCTTGGGATTAGACATCAAACTAAACTTTGCATTGGATGTTGGTTTGTTTCTAATTGCCGGTATCATTGCCTAACATCTCTCAGATCACCTTATTTCTTGAACTGTCATAATTAATCAAGACTGCAATGCCAGCATCTCTTAAGTAGTTGTACATCACCTTTTCTTATAACACCACCACTAAAGATAATAAAAAGATTCTTGAAGTAAATATAACTGATGGGAATGAATTCTCTCGAAGGTGCAACGTGTATAGCTTTGTCGTGATCTTGAGAGAGAAGATGACAATGTTTGAACGCGGATATTGCAGTCCTTGGTGCGTGAGGAATAGACATCCGGTGTAGTTGATTTTGTAGTACTGAGTTAATTTGAGATCGAATAAGGGATAGAGACTTTCCTTTGATTCCCGTTGAATTGGAAATTTGGAAATAAGTTTTACAGTAAGTTTTATTTTAGTGTTTTGTCTTTTATATTTGAATAAGTTGTTCACTTAGGATTATCTTTAAATGTTGAAATCTTATTTCTTTTACATCTTCTGAAAAAAAAATAATAAAAAAAAAATCTTTTATTCTAAGAGTATAATATACAAACAAAAAAAAAAAAAAAAAAAAAAAAAAAAAAAAAAAAAATAATTTTTTTAAAAAAAATTTATTTAGAGATATACTCTAACTTAGATAAAATTTATTGTCCACTTTTGAAAAAATATCTAATGGTCGAAAAATATCTAGTTTTTGCAATCATCATTTCTCAAATTTAAAAATTGTCAAACATGTTGAATTTTTGTAGAAATGTTCCTTGTGGTTAGTAGTTCAAATCCACAAAAAATGAGTTTTTAATCAGTGAGAATAGGCTTAAATTTTTGTATTTTTTTTCACTATTGTTGGAAAAATTTTAGGTGTGACTTTGGAACCCCTCTTGAAAGTTTTATTTAATTTGTCATTTGAATACCTTAAGATTATGGTTAGAATACCTGTACATTTTCAATCCTTTTGTATATTGGATGATTGACCTTGAAATTGTATTGGAATAAAGAAAAACATTTACATTAATTTGTTTGTGAGGAGTTTTTAATTACCGATTATTTACAATAAAACATTTATGAGTATTACCAAATGCCTTGCTTCAGAATTGGTCACCGCGATTGTCGGTCTATTCTTTCCAAGATAGATGATTCATTTACATAGCCATAACTTTTTCTAAATTAAGCATTTCTAGACGTTGGATCGGAAAATTTGTACTCAATATTTATTTTATGAAAAGTTTTAATTAAGTTTGATAACTTTACCATGTTACGCTGCAAATGCCACGAGAGGGTCTTAAGCCTAGGCGGGATCCTTGGGATTAGACATCAAGCTAAACTTTGCATTGGATGACGGTTTGTTTATAATTGCCGGTATTATTGCCTAACATCTCTCAGATCACCTTATTTCTTGAACTGTCATAATTAATCAAGACTGCAATGCCAGCATCTCTTAAGATGTTATACATCAGCTTTTCTTATAACACCACCACTAAAGATAAGAAAAAGATTCTTGAAGTAAATATAACTGAAGGGAATGAATTCTCTCGAAGGTGCAACGTGTATAGCATTGTTGTGATCTTGAGAGAGAAGATGGCAATGTTTGAACGATGATATTGCAGTACTTGGTGCGTGAGGAATAGACATCCGGTGTAGTTGATTTTGTAGTACTGAGTTAATTTGAGATCGAATAAGGGATGGTGAATTTCCTTCGATTCCCGTTGAATTGGAAATTTGAAAATAAGTTTTACTGTAAGTTTTATTTTAGTGTTTTATCATTTATATTTGACTAAGTTGTTCACTTAGGATTATCTTTCAATGTTGCAATCTTATTTTACATTTTACAAAAAAAAAAAAAAAAAAAAAAAAAAAAAAAAAAAAAAAAAAAAAAATTTTATTTGAAGAGTATTATATACAAAAAAAAAAAAAAAAAAAAAAAAAAAAAAAAAAAAAAAAAAAAAAAAAATTTTTGATTTAGAGAGATACTCTAACTTAGATAAAATTTGTTGTCCACTTTTGAAATATATCTAACGGTCAAAAAATATCTTGTTTTTGCAATCATCATTTGTCAAAGTTAAAAATTGTCAAACATGTTGAATATTTGTAGAAATGTTCCTTATGGTTAGTAGTTCAAATCCACAAAAAATGAGGTTTTAAATCAGTGAGTATAGGCTTTAATTTATGGATTTTTTTTTGTTGTTGTTGGTAAATTTTTTGGTGTGACTTTGGAACCCCTCTTGAAAGTTTTATTTAATTTGTCATTTGAATACCTTAAGATTATGGTTAAAATATTTGTACACTTTCAATCCTTTTGTATATGGGATGATTGACCTTGAAATTGTATTGAAATAAAGAAAAACATTTACATTAATTTGTTTGTGAGGTGTTGCTAATTACCGATTATTTGGAATAAAACATTTATGAGTATTACTCAGTGCCTTGCTTCTGTAATTGGTCACCGTATTGTCAGTCTATTCTTTCCAAGATAGATGATTCATTTACACAGTCATAACTTTTTTCTAAATTAAACATATCTAGACGTTGGATCGGAAAATTTGTACTCAATATTTATTTTATGAAAAAGTTTGATTTAAGTTGCAAATGCCACAGGATGGTCTTAGGCCTAGGCGGGATCCTTGGGATTAGACATCAAGCTAAACATTGCATTGGGTGTCTGTTTGTTTCTAATTGCCGGTATCATTGCCTAACATCTCTCAGATCACATTATTTCTTGAACTGTCATAATTAATCAAGACTGCAATGCCAGCATCTTTTAAGTTGTTGTACATCAGCTTCTCTTATAACACCACCACTAAAGATAACAAAAAGATTCTTGAAGTAAATATAACTGAAGGGAATGAATTCTCTCGAAGGTGCAACGTGTATAGCATTGTTGTGATCTTGAGAGAGAAGATGGCAATGTTTGAACGATGATATTGCAGTACTTGGTGCGTGAGGAATATACATCCGGTGTAGTTGATTTTGTAGTAATCGAAGTTAATTTGAGATCGAATAAGGGATGGTGAATTTCCTTCGATTCCCGTTGAATTGGAAATTTGGAAATAAGTTTTACTGTAAGTTTTATTTTAGTGTTTTGTCTTTTATATTTGACTAAGTTGTTCACTTAGGATTATCTTTCAATGTTGCAATCTTATTTCTTTTACATGTTCTTAAAAAAAAAAAAAAAAAAAAAAAAAAAAAAAAAATTTTATTTGAAGAGTATTATATACAAAAAAAAAAAAAAAAAAAAAAAAAAAAAAAAGGAAAAAAAAAATTGATTTAGAGATATACTCTAACTTAGATAAAATTTGTTGTCCACTTTTGGAAAATATCTAACGGTCAAAAAATATCTAGTTTTTGCAATCATCTTTTGTCAAAGTTAAAAATTGTCAAACATGTTGAATATTTGTAGAGATGTTCCTTATGGTTAGTAGTTCAAATCCACAAAAAATGAGGTTTTAAATCAGTGAGTATAGGCTTTAATTTCTGGATTTTTTTTCGTTGTTGTTGGTAAATTTTTAGGTGTGACTTTGGAACCCCTCTTGAAAGTGTTATTTAATTTGTCATTTGAATACCTTAAGATTATGGTTAAAATATTTGTACACTTTCAATCCTTTTGTATATGGGATGATTGACCTTGAAATTGTATTGAAATAAAGAAAAACATTTACATTAATTTGTTTGTGAGGTGTTGCTAATTACCGGTTATTTACAATAAAACATTTATGAGTATTACTCAGTGCCTTGCTTCTGTAATTGGTCACCGTATTGTCAGTCTATTCTTTCCAAGATAGATGATTCATTTACACAGTCATAACTTTTTTTCTAAATTAAGCATTTCTAGACGTTGGATCGGAAAATTTGTACTCAATATTTATTTTGTGAAAAAGTTTGATTTAAGTTGGCGATAACTTTACCATGTTACGCTGCAAATGCCACAGATGGTCTTAGGCCTAAAGGGATCCTTGGGATTAGACATCAAGCTAAACATTGCATTGATGTCGGTTTGTTTCTAATTGCCGGTATCATTGCCTAACATCTCTCGATCACTTTATTTCTTGAATCGCCATAATTAATCAAGACCGCAATGCCAAAGATCTTTTAAGTTGTTGTACATCAGCTTCTCTTATAACACCACCACTAAAGATAACAAAAAGATTCTTGAAGTAAATATAACTTAAGGGAATGGATTCTCTCGAAGGTGCAACGTGTATAGCTTTGTTGTTATCTTGAGAGGGAAGATGACAATGTTTGAACGAGGATATTGCAGTCTTTGGTGCGTGAGGAATAGACATCCGGTGTAGTTGATTTTGTAGTACTGAGTTAATTTGAGATCGAATAAGGGATGGCGACTTTCCTTCGATTCCCGTTGAATTTGAAATTTGGAAATAAGTTTAACTGTAAGTTTTATTTTAGTGTTTTGTCTTTTATATTTGACTAAGTTGTTCACTTAGGATTATCTTTCAATGTTGAAATCTTATTTCTTTTACATGTTCTCAAAAAAAAAAAAAAAAAATCTTTTATTGGAAGAGTATAATATACAAAAAAAAAAGGAAAAATATTTAAAAAAAAAAATCATTTAGAGATATACTCTAACTTAGATAAAATTTGTTGTCCACTTTTCAAAAATACCTAACGGTCAAAAAATGTCTAGTTTTTGCAATCATCATTTGTCAAAGTTAAAAATTGTCAAACATGTTGAATTTTTGTAGAAATGTTCCTTATGGTTAGTTGTTCAAATCCACAAAAAATGAGGTTTTAAATCAGTGAGCATAGGCTTTAATTTATTGATTTTTTTTCACTGTTGTTGGTAGTTTGCGGCATACATGATCCGCCAGAAGTTGTCGATGCCTTGGCAGGGAGGGATGTTGACGTGGTTACACACCTCCATCCAAGACGGGTGAGGGAGGAGCCGCACCTGCGACAATCTGACTCTTTATCATTACAACTAGGCACCCTGACCGCTGGAGGCAATTAGGGATAGTGGGTGACGGACGGCACGCGGTTCTATCAAAATGTCACCGAAATGCCGTAGAGCAGCCTAGTCGCATTTAAGTTCGCCTACGATATCTAGAATGCGGCAAGAAAGGGGCAAGGAAGCGCCGAAGAAGGGCGCCCGAACGCCATCGAGGGGAGAGGCCACCTCGGTAGATCTAGAGGGCGAAGAATCGTCGAAGGGAGAGGAAGAGGGGTTCTCATAGGCCGTTGCCGACATCGACGAAGATGAACGTATCTAATGAGAGAGAGGGTTCTAACAGTTATGGGTGGAGCTGTAATGGGAAGGCGTAGAAGCAAAAAATGCGGATAAAACGATAAGAGTAGCAAGAACCAAGAAAGACAAACCTGAAACTGAGTCCAACAACATCAAAATCCGACCAGAGCCACGCCTTGGAGAATGAATTCAAGGGAAAAGGTGCAGTGAAGTTTGAGGGGGGGAAAGAAACGTAAAGCAAGAAAAGCCAAATGAAGAAAGTGGGAGAAAGAATGGATGCGGGAGTTTAAATAGGGCAAGGGTAATTGCCAAGGTGCGGAAACCGAAGGGACAGCAGAGGAACCGCTAGGAGCTTGACACGTAGGGGTGTAGAACACGAGGAGGCACAGGAACGGCGCGTGCAATGAGTGGCCTGTGGCGTGTGCAAACCCCGAGGGAAGACCAATCAGACCCAATTAAAGAAAAGAAGGATAGAATTCTCGATCCCGGACCAATCTTATAGGCCGCGGCATTGAGAAGGGGCATCTGTAGTGGTAGAATCCGCGACTATCGAGATCACAGGTCGATAGGCCGACGCAAGCCACAACAATTGAATGTGGGAGTAGAGGATAGCTGGGAATAGTGGGCCCAAAGTAAGACAAGCGGCCGAGTCGAGTGTACAGTATCATACCGCGGAGCGTAAAGGTGGACCAAAACCCTACACGTGAACGGCCGAGGAGCGATAGATGAGAGGACAGGTGGACGGCTGGGGTGCGAGAGGGGGAAGTATAAAAAGAATAGTGTAAGGAAAAAGAGACGAGGAGAGAAAAAATGAAGTGGAGACATCGAGACTGGGAGGGTAAAAAACACGTTCACACACCTAACATCACTCAGATCACCTTATTTCTTGAACTGTCTCAAGACTGCAATGCCAGCATCTCTTAAGTTGTTGTACATCAGCTTTTCTTATAACACCACCACTAAAGATAAGAAAAAGATTCTTGAAGTAAATATAACTGAAGGGAATGAATTCTCTCGAAGGTGCAACGTGTATAGCTTTCTTGTGATCTTGATAGGGAAGATGGCAATGTTTGAACGAGAATATTGCAGTCCTTGGTGCGTGAGGAATAGACATCCGGTGTAGTTGATTTTGTAGTACTTAGTTAATTTGAGATAGAATAAGGGATGGCGACTTTCCTTCGATTCCCGTTCAATTGGAAATTTGGAAATAAATTTTACTGTAAGTTTTATTTTAGTGTTTTGTCTTTTATATTTGACTAAGTTGTTCACTTAGGATTATCTTTCAAAGTTGAAATATTATTTCTTTTACATGTTCTCAAAAAAAAAAAAAAAAAAAAAAAAAAAAAATTTTATTTGAAAAGTATAATATACAAAAAAAATTAAAAATTAAAAAAAATTGATTTAGAGATATACTCTAACTTAGATAAAATTTGTTGTCCACTTTTGAAAAATATCTAACGGTCCAAAAATGTCTAGTTTTTGCAATCATCATTTATCAAAGTTAAAAATTATCAAACATGTTGAATTTTTGTAGAGATGTTCCTTATGGTTAGTAGTTCAAATCCACAAAAAATGAGGTTTTAAATCAGTGAGCATAGGCTTTAATTTTTGGATTTTTTTTCACTGTTGTTGGTAAATTTTTAGGTGTGACTTTGGAACCCCACTTGAAAGTTTTATTTAATTTGTCATTTGAATACCATAAGATTATGGTTAAAATACCTGTACACTTTCAATCCTTTTGTATATGAGATGATTGACCTTGAAATTGTATTGGAATAAAGAAAAACATTTACATTAATTTGTTTGTGAGGTGTTGCTAATTACCGATTATTTACAATAAAACATTTACGAAAGTATTACTCGGTGCCTTGCTTCATTTGTCACCGCATTGTCGATATATTCTTTCCAAGATAGATGATTCATTTACATAGTCATAACTTTTTCTAAATTAAGCATTTCTAGACGTTGGATGGGAAAAATTTGTACTCAATATTTATTTTATGAAAAAAAGTTTGATTTAAGTTGCGCATAACTTTACCATGTTACGTTGCAAATGCCACAGGAGGGTCTTAGGCCTAGGCGGGATCCTTGGGATTAGACATCAAGCTAAACTTTGCATTGGATGTCGGTTTGTTTCTAATTGCCGGTATCATTGCCTAACATCTCTCAGATCACCTTATTTCTTGAACTATCATAATTAATCAAGACTGCAATGCTAGCATCTCTTAAGTTGTTGTACACCAGCTTTTCTTATAACACCCCTACTAAAGATAACAAAAAGATTCTTGAAGTAAATATAACTGAAGGGAATGAATTCTCTCGAAGGTGCAACGAGTATAGCTTTGTTGTGATCTTGAGAGAGAAGATGGCAATGTTTGAACAAGGATATTGCAGTCCTTGGTGCGTGAGGAATAGACATCCGGTGTAGTTAATTTTGTAGTACTTCAGAGAGTTATTGACAGTAAACAGCTGGTTCTAACGAGTTTGTTTTTAGGAGGATAAGATTTGCAATTCAGAAATGACTTGCGGCGCAGCTTGTTGCACGCTTGTCATAATTATTAGTAAAATTCGTTATCATTCATTATCAATAAAATTTCCACTTAATTTTTTTTTTATTCAAAGATATTAATACTACAAAAAAAAAATATTGATAGAGTATAAACCACAAATTAAAAAATAAATAAATTATGGATTGAGTATAAACTACAAATTCAAAAAAAAAAATGTTGGAGACGTGATCATGTTTGAGACATTTTGCGTGATGCATTTTAGAGGGCTGGGGTACAAGTAAAGAAAGAGGCTTTCTTACTGATCCGAATGAGGGATGATAGACACTTCGACTAATGGATGTCTTGATTTACAGTTGGTCCGAGAGAAAACATGCATGTGTTGATGTAATTGGAGTCTCTCCGTTGGTAGGGTTGGGGAATGGTGAATTTGAGATGAGAGTAGGTGCTAAGAGGGCAGCAACAGGGAACATGGAGAAACATGGGGAAGCTTGTAGGGCTAACATGCATTGTTTTATTCCGTTCAGTTTCGTCACTTTTGAGTTCTTGGAACAACAGTCTATTGAGCTAATCAAGATACTTCAGAAAGTTAAGGACAGTAACGTTATGACAGCTGGTTCTAACGAGTTTGTTTTTAGAAGGATAAGATTTGCTATTCAGAAAGGACTTACTTGGCGCTAGCAACTTGTGTTACAAGCTTGTCACAATTATTTGTAAAATTCATTATTATTTATTATCAATAAAATTTCGACTTAAAAAAAATCTTTTATTCAAAGAGTATCATACTACAAAAAAAAAAAAAAAAAAAAAATATATATATATATATATATATATATATATATATATATATATATATATATATTGTATAAAATTACAAATCCAAAAAAAAAAAAAAAAAAAAAAAAAAAAAAAGTGTTGACGTGATCATGTTTGAGACATTTTGCCTGATGCATTTTGGAAGGCTTGGGTACAAGTGAAGAAAGAGGCTTTCGTACTGATCCGAATGAGGGATGATCGACACTTCGGCCTGCGGATGTCTTGATTTACTGTTGGTCCGAGAGGAAACATGCATGTGTAGATGTAATTGGAGTATTTCCGTTGGTAGGGTTGGGGAATGGTGACTTTGAGGTGAGAGTAGGTGATAAGAGGGCAGCAATAGGGAAGATTGAAAGACATGGAGAAGCTAGTAGGGCTAACCGGCATTGTTTTATTCCGTTCAGTTTTGACACTTTTGGGTTCTTTGAACAACAGTCTATTGAGCTACTCAGGAGACTTCATAAAGTAATGTACAGTAACGTTATGACAGCTGGTTCTAACGAGTTTGTTTTTCGATGGATAAGATTTGCTATTCAGAAAAGACTTGCGGCGCAGCTTGTTGCACGTTTGTTATAATTATTTGTAAAATTCATTATCAGTCATTATCAATAAAATTTAGACTAAAAAAAATCTTTTATTAAAAGAGTATATAATACTACCAAAAAAAAAATTTATTGATTGACTATAAACTACAAATCCAAAAAAAAAAAAAAAAAAATTGATAGTGTATAAACTACAAATCCAAAAAAAAAAAAAAAAAAAGTGTTGGAGACGTGATCATGTTTGAGACATTTTGCGTGATGCATTTTGGAGGGATGGGGTACAAGTGAAGAAAGAGACCTTCTTACTGATCAGAATGAGAGATGATCGACACTTCGGCCTGTGGATGTCTTGATTTACAGTTGGTCCGAGAGAAAACAAGCATGTGTTGATGTAATTGGAGTCTCTCCGTTGGTAGGGTTGGGGAATGGTGACTTTGAGGTGAGAGTAAGTGCTAAAAGGGCAGCAACAGGGAAGATGGAGAAAGATAGGGAAGCATGTAAGGCTAACCGGCATTGTTTTATTCAATTCACTTCCGACACTTTTGGGTTATTGGAACAACAGTCTATTGAGCTACTCAAGAGACTTCAGAAAGGTATGGACAATAACTGTATGACAGCTGGTTCTAACGAGTTTGTTTTTAGAAGGATAGGATTTATAATTCAGAAATTACTTGCGGCTCAGCTTGTTGCACGCTTGTCCTAATTACTTGTAAAATTCGTTATCATTCATTATCAATAAAATTTCCACTAAAAAAAATCTTTTTTTCAAAGAGTATAATACTACAAAAAAAAAATTATTGATAGACCTACAAATCCAAAAAAAAAAAAAAAAAAAAAAAACAAAAAAAAATTATAGATAGTGTATTAACTACAAATCCAAAAAAAAAAAAAAAAAAAAAAAGTTGGAGACGTGATCATGTTTGAGACATTTTGCGTGATGCATTTTGGTGGGCTGGGGTACAAGTGAAGAAAGAGGCCTACTTACTGATCAGAATGAGGGATGTTCGACACTTCGGCCTGCGGATGTCTTGATTTATAGTTGGTCCGAGAGAAAACATGCATATGTTGATGTAATTGGAGTCTCTCTATTGGTAGGGTCGGGGAATGGTGACTTTGAGGTGAGAGTAGGTGCTAAGAAGGCAGCAACAGGGAAGATGGAGAAACATGGGGAAGCTTGTAGGGCTAACAGACATTGTTTTATTCTGTTCAGTTTCGACACTTTTGGGTTCTTTGAACAACAATCAATTGAGCTACTCAAGAGAGACTTGAGAAAGTTATGGACGAATGTTATGACAAATTTGTTTCTAACGAGTTTGTTTTTAGATGGATAAGATTTGCTATTGAAATTACTTGCGGCTTGCACTTTTGTTGCAAGCTTGTCATAATTATTTGTAAAATTCATTATCATTCATTATTAATAAAATTTCCACTTAAAAAAAAATCTTTTATTCAAAGTATCAAATCAAAAAAAAAAAAAAAATTATTGGTAGAAAATAAACTACAAAAAAAAAATTATTGATAGAGTATAAACTACAAATCCAATGAAAAAAAAAAAAGTTGGAGGCGTCATCATGTTTGAACATTTTTAAGTGATGCATTTTGGAGGGTTTAAAAGTTTCTTCTTATTGATCCCAATGAGGGATGGTCGACACTTGACTGCCGGATGTCTTTATTCTAAATGGTTGGAGGAGAAAACATGCATGTGTTGATGTAATTGGAGCCTCTCCATTGGTAGGGCTTGGGAATGGAGTCTTTGAGGTGGGAGAAGCAGCTAATAGAGCGCAAAGACGGGGGAAAATGGAGAAACATGGGGAGAGGCTTGTAGAGGCTAACCAGCATTGTTTTAATCCGTTCATTCCTTTCAGTTTGACACTTTTGGTTTCTTGAGCCCAAAAGTTATGGACTGAGCTCCTTATGACATTGCAGAAAGTTTGTTTTTTAGAAATGTAATGACAATTCAAAAATTCCAACGAGTTTTGTATTTATAATTAATTGGAAAATTCATTATCATTCATTATCAATAAAATTTCCAACTTAAAAAATCTTTTTTCAAAGAGTATCATACTTGTCCTAACTATTTGTAAAACTCGTTATCTTTATTAATAAAATTTCCACTTAAAAAAAAAAGTGTTGGAGACGTGATCATGTTTGAGACATTTTGCGTGATGCATTTTGGACCCAATAGTGAGGAAAGAGGCTTTCTTACTGATCCGAATGAACGATGATTGACACTACGACCAGCTGAATTCTTGATTTTCAGTTGGTCCGAGATAAAACATGCATGTGTTGATGTAATTGGAGTCTCTCCGTTGGTAGGGTTGGGGAATGGTGACTTTGAGGTGAGAGTAGGTGCTAAGATGGCATCAACAGGGAAGATGGAGAAACATGGGGAAGCTTGTTGGGCTAACCGACATTGTTTTATTCCGTTCAATTTTGACACTTTTGGGTTCTTTGAACAACAGTCTATTGAGCTACTCAAGAGACTTAAGACAATTATGGACAGTAACGTTATGACAGCTGGTCCTAAGGAGTTTGTTTTTAGAATGATAGGATTTGCAATTCAGAAATTACTTGCGACTCAGCTTGTTGCACGTTTGTCTTAATTATTTGCAAAATTTGTTATCATTCATTATCAATAAAATTTCAACTTAAAAAAAATCTTTTATTCAAAGAGTATATTACTACAAATATATATATATATATATTGATAGAGTATAAAGTATAAACTACAAATCCAAAAAAAAAAAATTTTTTTTTTGAGTATAAACTACAAATCCAAAAAAAAAAAAAAAAAAAGTTGGAGACGTGATCATGTTTGAGATATTTTGCCTAATGCATTTTGGACTGCTTGGGTACAAGTGAAGAAAGAGGCTTTCGTACTGATCCGAATGAGGGATGATCGACACTTCGGCCTGCGGATGTCTTGATTTACAGTTAGTCCGAGAGAAAACATGCATGTGTAGATGTAATTGGAGTATTTCCGTTGGTAGGGTTGGGGAATGGTGACTTTGAGGTGAGAGTAGGTGCTAAGAGGGCTGCAACAGGGAAGATGGAAAGACATGGGGAAGCTTGTAGGGCTAACCGGCATTGTTTTATTCCGTTCAATTTCTACACTTTTGGGTTCTTGGAACAACAATCTATTGAGCTACTCAAGAGACTTCAGAATGTTATGGACAGTAACGTTATGATAGCTGGTTCTAACGAGTTTGTTTTTAGAAGTATAGGATTTGCAATTCAGAAATTACTTGCGGCGCAGCTTGTTGCATGCTTGTCATATTTATTTGTAAAATTCATTATAATTCATTATCAATAAAATTTCCACTTAAAAAAAAATCTTTTATTCAAAGAGTTTCGTACTACAAAAAAAAAAAAAAATATTGGTAAACTACAAATCCAAAAAAAAAAAAAAATTGAACTACAAAAATCAAAAAAAAAAAAAAAAAGTGTTGGAGACGTGATCAAGTTTGAGACATTTTGATTGATGCATTTTGGAGGGCTGGGGTAATAGTAAAGAAAGAGGCCTTCTTCTTGATCCCGAAATGAGGGATGATCAACACTTCCGCCTGGATGTCTTTTTATTTACTGATTGGTCCTAGAGAAAACATGCATGTGTTGATGTAATTGGAGTCTCTCCGTTGGTAGGGTTGGGGAATGGTGACTTTGAGGTGAGTGTAGGTGCTAAGAGGGCAGCAACAGGGAAGATGGAGAAACATGGGGAAGCTTGTAGGGCTAACCGGAATTGTTTTATTTTGTTCAGTTTTGACACTTTTGGGTTCTTTGAACAACAGTCTATTGAGCTACTCAAGAGACTTCATAAAGTTATGGACAGTAATGTTATGACATATGGTTCAAACGAGTTTGTTTTTAGAAGGATTGGAAATGCAATTCAGAAATTACTTGCAGCTCAGCTTGTTGCAAGCTTGTCATAATTATTTGTAAAATTCATTATCATTCATTATCAATAAAATTTCCACTTAAAAAAATCTTTTATTCAAAGAGTATAATACTACCAAAAAAAAAATATATATATATTCATAGGGAATAAACTACAAATCCAAAAAAAAAAAAAAAAAAAAAAAATTATTGATAGTGTATAAACTACAAATCCAAAAAAAAAAAAAAAAAAAAAAAAAAAAGTTGGAGACGTGATCATGTTTGATACATTTTGCGTGATGCATTTTGGAGGGCTGGGGTACAAGTGAAGAAAGAGGCCTTCTTACTGATCAGAATGAGGGATGATCGACACTTCGGCCTGCGGATGTCTTTATTTACTGATTGGTCCCTAGAAAACATGCATATGTTGATGTAATTGGAGTCTCTCCGTTGGTAGGGTTGGGGAATGGTGACTTTGAGGTGAGAGTAGGTGCTAAGAGGGCAGCAACAGGGAAGATGGAGAAACATGGGGAAGCTTGTAGGGCTAACCGGCATTGTTTTAATCCGTTCAGTTTCGACACTTTTGGGTTATTTGAACAACAGTCTATTGAGCTACTCAAGAGACTTCAGAAAGTTATGGACGATAATGTTATGAAAGTTTGGTTCTAACGAGTTTGTTTTAAAAAGTATAGGATTTGCAATTCAAAAATACTTTGCGGCGCAACTTGTTGCAAGCTTGTCATAATTATTTGTAAAAATTCATTATCATTCATTATCAATAAAATTTCCACTTAAAAAATCTTTTTATTCAAAGAGTATCATACTACAAAAAAAAAAAAAAAAATATTTGATATAAACTATAAAAAAAAAAAAAATAATCTAAAAAAAAAAAAAAATATATATATATATATTTTTTAATAAAATAAAAACTACAAAAAAAAAAAAAAAAAAAAGGCGAAATCATGTTTGATACATTTTATGTTTGATGCATTTTGGAGGGCTTGGGTACAAGTGAAAAAGAGGCCTTCTTCTTAATCCGAATGAGGGATGATTGACACTTGACTGCTAATGTCTTTATTCTGATTGGTCCGAGAGAAAACATGCATATGTTGATGTAATTGGAGTATCTCCATTGGTAGGGTTGGGGAATGGTGACTTTGAGGTGAGAGTAGGTGCTAAGAGGGCAGCAACAGGGAAGATGGAGAAACATGGGGAAGCTTGTAGGGCTAACCGCATTGTTTTAATCCGTTCAGTTTCGACACTTTTGGGTTATTTGAACAACAGTCTATTGAGCTACTCAAGAGACTTCAAAAAAGTTATGGACAGTAACGTTATGACAGCTGGTTCTAACGAGTTTGTTTTTGTTTTTAGAAGGATAGGATTTGCCAATTCAAAAAATTACTTGTGGCGAACTTGTTGCAACTTGTCATAATTATTTGTAAAATTCATTTATCATTCATTATCAATAAAATTTCCACTTAAAAAAAATCTTTTATTCAAATAGTATAATACTAAAAAAAATAAAATAAAAATTAGTGATAGAGTATAATAAACTACAAATCCCAAAAATAAAAAAAAAAAAATTTATTGATTTTTTATAAACAACAAATCCAAAAAAAAAAAAAAAAAAAAAAAATGTTAGAGAATTGATCATGTTTGATACATTTTGCGTGATGCATTTTGGAGGGCTAGGGTACAAGTGAAGAAAGAGGCCTTCTTACTGATCAGAATGATGGATGATCGACACTTCGGCCTGCGGATGTCTTTATTTACAGTTGGTCCGAGAGAAAACATGCATATGTTGATGTAATTGGAGTATCTCTATTGGTAGGGTTGGGGAATGGTGACTTTGAGGTAGAGTAGGTGCTAAGAGGGCAGCAACAGGGAAGATGGAGAAACATGGGGAAGCTTGTAGGGCTAACCGGCATTGTTTTAATCCGTTCAGTTTCGACACTTTTGGGTTATTTGACCAACAGTCTTTTGAGCTACTTAAGAGACTTCAGAAAGTTATGGACAGTAACGTTATGACAGCTGGTTCTAACTAGTTTGTTTTTAGAAGGATAGATTTTGCAATTCGAGAAATTACTTGCTTATTTGCGTTGTTGTTTGCAAGCTTGTCATAATTATTTGTAAAATTCATTATCATTCATTAAAAAATTTCCACTTAAAAAAAATTTTTATTCAAAGAGTATCATACTACAAAAAAAAAAAAAAAAAAATATTAATGGTATAGAATAAACTACAAATAAAAAAAAAAAAAAAAATTGATAAAATAAATGTATAAACTACAAATAAAAAAAAAAAAAAAAAAAAAAATGGAAAAAAAAAAAAAAAAGTTGGAGGCATGTTTGAGACATTTTTTTCGTGATGCATTTTGGACCCAATAGGGTACAAGGAAAAAGAGGCTTTCTTCTCGGGATCGAATGAGGGATGATTGACACTTCGACCTCGGGATGTCTTTATTCTGATTGGTCCGAGAGAAAACATGCATATGTTGATGTAATTGGAGTATCTCCCATTGGTAGGGTTGGGAATGGTGACTTTGAGGTGAGAGTAGGTGCTAAGAGGGCAAAGAAGCAGGGAAGATGGAAAACATGGGGAAGCTTGTAGGGCTAACCGGCATTGTTTTAATCCGTTCAATTTCTACACTTTTGGGTTATTTGAACAACAATCTATTGAGCTACTCAAGAGACTTCAGAAAGTTATGGACAGTAACGTTATGACAGCTGGTTCTAACGAGTTTGTTTTTAGAAGTATAGGATTTGCAATTCAAAATTACTTGCTTGGCATTTTGTTGCAAGCTTGTTGTCATAATTATTTGTAAAATTCATTATCATTCATTATCAATAAAATTTCCACTTAAAAAAAAATCTTTTATTCAAAGAGTTTCAAACTACAAAAAAAAAAAAAAAAAAATTTGTAAAATAAAAAAAAAAAAAAAAAAAAAAAAAAAAAAAAAAAAAAAAAAAAAAAAAAAAAAAAAAAAAAAAAAAAAAAAATTGATAGAGTTTAAACTACAAATCCAAAAAAAAAAAAGGTTGGAGACGTGATCATGTTTGAAACATTTTGATTGATGCATTTTGGAGGGATGGGGTAATAGTGAAGAAAGAAGCCTTCTTATTGATCAGAATGAGGGATGATCGACACTTCGGCCTGCGGATGTCTTTATTTACAGTTGGTCCGAGAGAAAACATGCATATGTTGATGTAATTGGAGTATCTCCATTGGTAGGGTTGGGGAATGGTGACTTTGAGGTGAGAGTAGGTGCTAAGAGGCGTGACAAAGGGAAAGATGGAGAAACATGGGGAAGCTTGTAGGGCTAACCGGCATTGTTTTAATCCGTTCGGTTTTTGACACTTTTGGGTTATTTGAACAACAATCTATTGAGCTACTCAAGAGACTTCAGAAAAGTTATGGACCGATAACGTTATGACATCTGGTTCAAAACGAGTTTGTTTTAGAAGGATAGGATTTGCAATTGAAATTTTATTTACTTGGGCGCAACTTGTTTTGTTGCAGCTTGTCATAATTATTTGTAAAATTCATTATCATTCATTATCAATAAAATTTCAACTTAAAAAAAAATTTTTATTCAAAGAGTATCAGACTACCAAAAAAAAAAAATTTATAGATATAAACTACAAATCCAAAAAAAAAAAAAAAAAATATATATATATATATATATTATATATATAATAATAATAAAATAAAATATATATATTATATATATATAGTGTATAAAATAAAATCCAAAAAAAAAAAAAAAAAAATTGTTGGAGAAGTGATCATGTTTGATACATTTTATGTGATGCATTTTGGAGGGTTTGGTACAAGTGAAGAAAGAAACCTTCTTCTTGAATCGAATGAGGGATGATCGACACTTCGGCCTGCGGATGTCTTTATTTACAGTTGGTCCGAGAGAAAACATGCATATGTTGATGTAATTGGAGTATCTCCATTGGTAGGGTTGGGGAATGGTGACTTTGAGGTGAGTGTAGGTGCTAAGAGGGCAAAAAATAGGGAAGATGGAGAAACATGGGGAAGCTTGTAGGGCTAACCGCATTGTTTTAATCCGTTCAGTTTCAACACTTTTTTTGGGTTATTTGAACAATATCTATTGAGCTACTACTCAAGAGACTTGAAAAAGTTATGGACGACGATAATGTTATGACAAATTGGGTTCTAACGAGTTTGTTTTTAGAAGGATAGGATTTGCAATTCAAAAATTACTTGCTTGGCTCGGTTTACTTTTTGCAAAAGCTTGTCATAATTATTTGTAAAATTCATTATCATTCATTATCAATAAAATTTCCACTTAAAAAAAATCTTTTATTCAAAGAGTATCATACTAAAAAAAAAAAAATATTGATAGAGAATAAACTAGAATATAATCCAAAAAAAAAAAAAATATATATATATATATATATAAATATATATATATATATATATATATATATATATTGATAAACTATAAACTACAAATCCAAAAAAAAAAAAAAAAAAAAAAAAAGGCGTGATCATGTTTGATACATTTTGCGTTTGATGCATTTTGGAGGGATGGGTTAAGTGAAGAAAGAGGCTTTCTTCTTGATCCGAATGAGGGATGATTGATGATCGACACTTTCGGCCTGCGGATGTCTTTATTTACAGTTGGTCCGAGAGAAAACATGCATATGTTGATGTAATTGGAGTATCTCCATTGGTAGGGTTGGGGAATGGTGACTTTGAGGTGAGAGTAGGTGCTAAGAGGGCAGCAACAGGGAAGATGGAGAAACATGGGGAAGCTTGTAGGGCTAACCGGCATTGTTTTAATCCGTTCAGTTTTGACACTTTTTAGGTTCTTTGAACAATAGTCTATTGAGCTACTCAAGAGACTTTAAAAGTTATGGATAATAACGTTATGACAATTTGGTTCTAACGAGTTTGTTTTAGAAGGATAGGATTTGCAATTCAAAATTACTTGCTTAGCTTAACTTGTTCCAAGCTTGTCATAATTATTTGTAAAATTCATTATCATTCATTATCAATAAAATTTTAACTTAAAAAATATTTTATTCAAAGAATATAATACTAAAAAAAAATTTTGATATAAAAAAAAAATCCAAAAAAAATATATATATATATATATATATATATATAAATATATATATATATATATATATATATATATATATATATATATATATATATATAATAATATATATATATATATTTGATTGATAAAATATAAACTACAAATCTAAAAAAAAAAAAAAGTGTTGGAGACGTGATCATGTTTGAGACATTTTGCGTGATGCATTTTGGAAGGCTTGGGTACAAGTGAAGAAAAAAGAGGCCTTCTTCTTGATCCGAATGAGGGATGATCGACACTTGCCTGCGGATGTCTTTATTTCTTGTTGGTCCGAGAGAAACATGCATATGTTGATGTAATTGGAGTATCTCCGTTGGTAGGGTTGGGGAATGGTGACTTTGAGGTTAGAGTAGGTGCTAAGATGGCGCAAAATAGGGAAGATGGAGAAACATGGGGAAGCTTGTAGGGCTAACCGGCATTGTTTTATTCCGTTCGGTTTTGACACTTTTTTGGTTATTTGAACAACAGATCTATTAAGCTACTCAAGAGACTTGAGAAAGTTATGGACAATAAATGTTATGACAATTTGGTTCTAACGAGTTTGTTTTTAGAAGGATAAGATTTTGCAATTCAGAAAAAGGACTTGCGGTGACTTTTGTTTGTAAGCTTGTCATCATAATTATTTATAAAATTCATTATCATTCATTAAATAAAAATTTCCACTTAAAAAAAATCTTTTATTCAAAGAGTATATAAAAAAAAAAAAAAAAAAAAAAAAACTACATTGAAAAATAAATTGATACAAATCCAAAAATAAAAAAAAAAAAATTTTTTTTTTTGATAGAGTATAAACTACAAATCCAAAAAAAAAAAAAAGTGTTGGAGACGTGATCATGTTTGATACATTTTGCGTGATGCATTTTGGAGGGATGGGGTACAAGTGAAGAAAGAGGCCTTCTTACTGATCAGAATGAGGGATGATCGACACTTCCGATCTGGGATGTCTTTATTCTGATTGGTCCGAGAGAAAACATGCATGTGTTGATGTAATTGGAGTCTCTCCGTTGGTAGGGTTGGGGAATGGTGACTTTGAGGTGAGATAAAGTGCTAAAAGGGCAGCAACAAGGAAGATGGAGAAACATGGGGAAGCTTGTAGGGCTAACCGGCATTGTTTTATTCAATTCACTTCCGACACTTTTGGGTTATTGGAACAACAATCTATTGAGCTACTCAAGAGACTTCAGAAAGGTATGGACAATAACTGTATGACAGCTGGTTCTAACGAGTTTGTTTTTAGAAGGATATGATTTATAATTCAAAAATTACTTGCGGCTCAGCTTGTTGCACGCTTGTCCTAATTACTTGTAAAATTCGTTATCATTCATTATCAATAAAATTTCCACTTAAAAAATCTTTTTTTCAAAGAGTATCAAACTTACTAAAAAAAAAAAAAAAATTTGATAAATAATCCTAAAAAAAAAAAAAAAAAAAAAAAAAAATAAACTATAATAAAAAAAAAAAAAAATAAAAAAAAAAAAAAAAAAAATGTTGGAGACGTTATCATGTTTGATACATTTTGCTTGATGCATTTTTGGAGAGGCTTTGGGTACAAGTGAAGAAAGAGGCCTTCTTCTTGTCGAATGAGGGATGATCGACTCTTCGACTGCGGATGTCTTTATTCTACAGTTGGTCCGAGAAAAACATGCATATGTTGATGTAATTGGAGTATCTCCATTGGTAGGGTTGGGGAATGGTGACTTTGAGGTGAGAGTAGGTGCTAAGAAGGGCAAAGAATGGGAAGATGGAGAAACATGGGGAAGCTTGTAGGGCTAACCGGCATTGTTTTAATTTGTTCGGTTTTGACACTTTTTGGGTTCTTTGAACAACAATCAATTGAGCTACTCAGGAGACTTCAGAAAGTTATGGACAGTAATGTTATGACAGCTGGTTCTAACGAGTTTGTTTTTCGATGGATAAGATTTGCTATACAGAAAGGACTTGCGACGCAGCTTGTTTGCACGCTTGTCATAATTATTTGTACAATTTATTATCAGTCATTATTAATAAAATTTCCACTTAAAAAAGAAATCTTTTATTCAAAGAGTATCATACTACACAAAAATATATATATATATTGGTAGAGTATAAACTACAAATAAAAAATATATATATTATTGATAGAGTATAAACTACAAATCCAAAAAAAAAAAAAAAAATGAGACGTTGATCATGTTTGATACATTTTAAGTGATGCATTTTGGAGGGCTGGGGTACAAGTGAAGAAAGAGGCTTTCTTCTTCTTGATCGAATGAGGGATGATTAACACTTCCCCCGGCGGATGTCTTTATTCTGATTGGTCCGGAAAAACATGCATATGTTGATGTAATTGGAGTCTCTCCATTGGTAGGGTTGGGGAATGGGACTTTTGAGGTGAGAGTAGGTGCTAAGAGGGCAAAGGGGAAGATGGAAAGACATGGGGAAGCTTGTAGGGCTAAGAGGCATTGTTTTATTCCGTTCAATTTCTACACTTTTGGGTTCTTGGAACAACAATCTATTAAGCTACTCAAGAGACTTCAGAATGTTATGGACAGTAACGTTATGACAGCTGGTTCTAACGAGTTTGTTTTTAGAAGTATAGGATTTGCAATTCAGAAATTACTTGCAGCGCAGCTTGTTGCATGCTTGTCATAATTATTTGTAAAATTCATTATAATTCATTATCAATAAAATTTCCACTTAAAAAAAATCTTTTATTCAAAGAGTTTCATACTACAAAAAAATATATATATATATTGGTAGGAATAATAAACTACAAATCAAAAAAAAAAAAAAATATATATATATATATATATATATATATATATATATATATATATATATATATATATATAATAAATATAATATATATATATATAATTATAAATATAAAAAAAAAAAAAAAAAAAAAAAGTTGGAGACGTGATCATGTTTGAGACATTTTGATTGATGCATTTTGGAGGTTGGGGTAATAGTGAAGAAAGAGGCCTTTCTTCTTGATCGTGAATGAGGGATGATCGACACTCGCCTCGCTGGATGTCTTTATTTACAGTTGGTCCTAGAGAAAACATGCATGTGTTGATGTAATTGGAGTCTCTCCGTTGGTAGGGTTGGGGAATGGTGACTTTGAGGTGAGAGTAGGTACTAAGAGGGCAGCAACAGGGAAGATGGAGAAACATGGGGAAGCTTGTAGGGCTAACCGGCATTGTTTTATTTCGTTCAGTTTTGACACTTTTGGGTTTTTTTGAACAACAGTCTATTGAGCTACTCAAGACTTTGAAAGTTCATGGATAATAACGTTTTGACAGCTGGTTCTAACGAGTTTGTTTTTAGAAGGATAGGATTTGCAATTCAGAAATTACTTGCGACTCAACTTTTTGCACGCTTGTCATAAATATTTGTAAAATTTGTTATCATTCATTATCAATAAAATTTAAACTTAAAAAAATCTTTTATTCAAAGAATATAATACTACAAAAAAAAAAAAAATAAATTTATAAAAAACTATAAATCCAAAAAAAAAAAAAAAAAAAAAAAAAAAAAAAAAAAAAAAAAAAATTTTTATTTTATAAACTAAAAAAAAAAAAAAAAAAAAAAAAAAAAAAAAGTTTGGAGACGTTTTCATGTTTGATACATTTTGATTGATGCATTTTGGAGGGCTGGGGTAAAGTGAAGAAAGAGCCTTTTCTTCTTGATCCGAATGAGGGATGATCGACACTTCGCCTGGGATGTCTTTATTTACTGATTGGTCCTAGAAAAACATGCATGTGTTGATGTAATTGGAGTCTCTCCATTGGTAGGGTTGGGGAATGGTGACTTTGAGGTGAGAGTAGGTGCTAAGAGGGCAGCAACAGGGAAGATGGAGAAACATGGGGAAGCTTGTAGGGCTAACCGGCATTGTTTTATTCCGTTCAGTTTTGACACTTTTGGGTTCTTTGAACAACAGTCTATTGAGCTACTCAAGAGACTTCAGAAAGTTATGGACAATAACGTTATGACATCTGGTTCTAACGAGTTTGTTTTTAGAAGGATAGGATTTGCAATTCAGAAATTACTTACTTGTGCCTTGTTGCATGCTTGTCATAATTATTTGTAAAATTCATTATCATTCATTATCAATAAAATTTCCACTTAAAAAAAATTTTTATTCAAAGAGTATCATACTACAAAAAAAAAATATTTGTTAAAATAAAAAAAATAAAAAAAAAAAAAAAAAAAATTATTGATAAAAAAATAAACTACAAAAAAAAAAAAAAAAAAAAAAAAGATGTGATCATGTTTGAGACATTTTATTTGATGCATTTTGGAGGGCTTTTGGGGTAATAGTTAAGAAAGAAAGATTTCTTCTTGATCCGAATGAGGATGATCAACACTTCGACTGCGGGATGTCTTGATTTACTGATTGGTCCGAGAAAAAACATGCATATGTTGATGTAATTGGAGTATCTCCATTGGTATGGCTGAGGAATGGTGACTTGGAGGTGAGTGTAGGTGCTAAGAGGGCAGCAACAGGGAAGATGCAGAAACATGGGGAAGCTTGTAGGGCTAACCGGCATTGTTTTATTCCGTTCAGTTTGACACTTTTGGGTTTTTTGAACAACATCTATTGAGCTACTCAAGAAACTTGAGAAAGTTATGGACAGTAACGTTATGACAGCTCGTTCTAACGAGTTTGTTTTTAGAAGGATTGGATTTGCAATTCAGAAATTACTTCCGGCTCAGCTTGCTGCACGCTTGTCCTAATTATTTGTAAAATTCGTTATCATTCATTATCAATAAAATTTCAACAAAAAAAAAATCTTTTTTTCAAAGAGTATAATACTACCAAAAAATAAATAAATAAATTATTGATAGTCTATAATCTACAAATCCAAAAAAAAAAAAAAAAAAAAAAAATTGTTAGTGTATAAACTACAAATCCAAAAAAAAGAAAAAAAAAATGTTGGAGACGTGATCATGTTTGAGACATTTTGCGTGATTCATTTTGGAGGGCTGGGGTACAAGTGAAGAATGAGACCTTCTTACTGATCAGAATGAGGGATGATCGACACTTCGGCCTGCGGATGTCTTGATTTACAGTTGTTCCGAGAGAAAACTTGCATGTGTTGATGTAATTGGAGTCTCTCCGTTGGTAGGGTTTTGGAATAGTGACTTTGAGGTGAGAGTAGGTGCTAAAAGGGCAGCAACAGGGAAGATGGAAAAACGTGGGGAAGCTTGTAGGGCTAACCGGCATTGTTTTATTCCATTCACTTCCGACACTTTTGGGTTCTTGGAACAACACTCTATTGAGCTGCGCAAGAGACTTCAGAATGTTATGGACAGTAACGTTATGACAGTTTGTTCTAACGAGTTTGTTTTTAGAAGTATAGAATTTGCAATTCAGAAATTACTTGCGGCGCAGCTTGTTGCTTGCTTGTCATAATTATTTGTAAAATTTATTATAATTCATTATCAATAATATTTCCACTTAAAAAAAAATTTATTCAAAGAGCATCATACTACAAAAAAAAGAAAAAAAATATATTGGTAAAAAATAAAATAAAAAAAAAAAAAAAAAAAATTAAAAAATTATTGATAAAAAATATAAACTACAAAACTACAAAAAAAAAAAAAAAAAAAAAAAAGTGTTGGAGACGTGATCATGTTTGAGACATTTTGCTTGATGGATTTTGGAGGGCTGGGGTAATAGTGAAGAAAGAGGATTTCTTACTGATCTGAATGAGGGATGATCAACACTTCGGCCTGCTGATGTCTTGATTTACATTTGGTCCGAGAGAAAACATGCATGTGTTGATGTAATTGGAGTCTCTACGTTGGTAGGGTTGTAGAATGGTGACTCTGAGGTGACTGTAGGTGCTAAGAGGGTAGCAACAGGGAAGATGGAGAAACATGTGGAAGCTTCTAGGGCTAAATGGCATTGTTCTATTCCGTTCAGTTTTGACACTTTTGGGTTCTTCGAACAAAAGT
The DNA here is from genome assembly GCF_015680905.1 of Coptis chinensis. Classification (NCBI taxonomy): domain Eukaryota; kingdom Viridiplantae; phylum Streptophyta; class Magnoliopsida; order Ranunculales; family Ranunculaceae; genus Coptis; species Coptis chinensis. The sequence goes on along the minus strand of NW_028238129.1, from coordinate 108,472 downwards.
CAATTGAGCTACTCAAGAGACTTCAGAAAGTTATAGACAGTAACGTTATGACAAATGGTTCTAACGAGTTTGTTTTACGATGGAGAAGATTTACTATTCAGAAAAGACTTACGACGCAGCTTGTTGCACGCTTGTCATAATTATTTGTAAAATTCATTATCATTCATTATCAATAAAATTTCCACTTAAAAAAAATCTTTTATTCAAAGTGTATCGTACTAGAAAAAAAAAATTATTGGTAGAGTATAAACTACAAATCCAAAAAATAAATAAATAAATAAATAAAAAATTTTTGATAGAGTATAAACTACAAATCCAAAAATAAAAATAAATGTTGGAGACGTGATCACATTTGAGACATTTTGGGTGATGCATTTTGGATGGCTGTGGTACAGGTGAAGAAAGAGACCTTCTTACTGATCCGAATGAGAGATGATCGACACGTCGGCCTGCGGATGTCTTGATTTACAGTTGGTCTGAGAGAAAACATGCATGTGTACATGTAATTGGAGTCTTTCCGTTGGTAGGGTTGGGGAATGGTGACTTTGAGGTGAGAGTAAGTGCTAAGAGGGCAGTAACAGGGAAGATGGAAAGACATGGGGAAGCTTGTAGGGCTAACCGGCATTGTTTTATTCCGTTCAATTTCTACACTTTTTTGGTTCTTGAACAACAGATCTATTGAGCTACTCAAGAGACTTGAAAAGTTATGGACAATAACGTTATGACAAATTGGTTCTAACGAGTTTGTTTTTAGAAGTATAGGATTTGCAATTCAAAAATTACTTTGGTAACTTTGTTTGCATGCTTGTCATAATTATTTGTAAAATTCATTATCATTCATTATCAATAAAATTTCCACTTAAAAAAAAAAACTTTCAAAGAGTATCATACTACAAAAAAAAATATATATATATATATATATATATATATATATATATATATATATATATATATATATATATAATATATATATATATATATTTAGTTGAATATAAACTACTAAAATCCAAAAAAAAAAATTTTTTATAAACTAAAATCAAAAAAAAAAAAAAAAAAAAAAATGTTGGAGACGTGATCATGTTTGAGACATTTTGCTTGATGCATTTTGGAGGGCTTAGGTAATTGTGAAGAAAATGGATTTCTTACTGATCTGAATGAGGGATGATCAACACTTCGGCCTGCGGATGTCTTGATTTACAGTTGGTCCGAGAGAAAACATGCATGTGTTGATGTAATTGGAGTCTCTCCGTTGGTAGGGCTGGGGAATGATGACTTTGAGGTGAGTGTAAGTGCTAAGAGGGCAGTAACAGGGAAGATGGAGAAAATGGGGAAGTTTGTAGGGCTAAACGGCATTGTTTTATTCCGTTCAGTTTTGACACTTTTGGGTTCTTTGAACTACAGTCTATTGAGCTACTCAAGAGACTTCAGAAAGTTATGGATAGTAACGTTATGACAGCTGGTTCTAACGAGTTTGTTTTTAGAAGGATAGGATTGGCAATTCAGAAATTACTTCCGGCTCAGCTCGTTGCACGCTTGTCATAATTATTTGTAAAATTCGTTATCATTCATTATCAATAAATTTCTACTAAAAAAAATTTTTATTCAAAGATCATAATACTACAAAAAAAAAAAAAAAAAAATAAAAAAAAAAAAAAAAAAAATTGATAGGTATAAACTACAAATCCAAAAAAAAAAAAAAAAAAAAAATTGAAAATAAACTACACAAATCAAAAAAAAAAAAAAAAAAAAAAGTTGGAGACGTTTCATGTTTGATACATTTTATGGATGCATTTTGGGGGGTACAAGTTAAGAAAGAGAGGCCTTCTTCTTGATCGATCGAATGAGGGATGATCGACACTTCGGCCTGCTGGATGTCTTTATTTACTGATTGGTCCGAGAAAAACATGCATGTGTTTATGTAATTAGAGTCTCTCCATTGGTAGGGTTGGGGATGGTGACTTTGAGGTGAGAGTAGGTGCTAAAAAGCAGCAACAACAGGGAAGATGGAGAAACATGGGGAAGCTTGTAGGGCTAACCGGCATTGTTTTATTCCGTTCACTTTAACACTTTTGGGTTCTGTGAAAAACAGTCTGTTGAGCTACTCAAGAGACTTCAAAAATTATGGACAAATAATGGTATGACAAATTTGTTCTAACGAGTTTGTTTTTAAAAGGATAGGATTTGCAATTCAGAAATTTACTTTAATTACTTGTTCAAAGCTTGTTGCACACTTTTCAAAATTCATTTGTCATTCATTCAATAAAATTTCATTCAAAAATATTTTATTCAAAATTTCCACTAAAAAAAAAAATATTTTTTATTCAAATAGTATAATACTACAAATAAAAAAAAATTATTGATAGTGTATAAACTACAAATCCAAAAAAAAAAAAAAAAAAAAAGTTGGAGACGTGATCATGTTTGAGAAATTTTGCGTGATGCATTTTGGTGGGCTGGGGTACAAGTGAAGAAAGATGCCTTTCTTCTAAGGCCCTGGATGAGGGATGATTTACACTTGGTCCGGGATGTCTTTATTTACAGTTGGTCCGAGAGAAAACGTGCATTGGTTGATGTAATTGGAGTCTCTCCATTGGTAGGGTTGGGGAATGGTGACTATGAGGTGAGAGTAGGTGCTAAGAAGGCAGCAATAGGGAAGATAGAGAAACATGGGGAAGCTTGTAGGCCTAACAGGCATTGTTTTATTCTGTTCAGTTTCGACACTTTTGGGTTTATTTGGAACAACAATCTATTGAGCTACTCAAAAGACTTTAGAAAGGTATGGACAGTAACGGTATGACAGCTGGTTCTAACGAGTTTGTTTTTAGAAAGATTGGATTTCCAATTCAGAAATTACTTTCATGCTCGACTTGTTGCAAGCTTGTCATAATTATTTGTAAAATTCATTATCATTCAATATCAATAAAATTTCCACTAAAAAAAAAATGTTTTATTCAAAGATCATATAATAAAAATTTATTTTTAAAATAAACTACTAATCCAAAAAAAAAAAAATAAATTGTGTTTAAAAACTACAAATCCAAAAAAAAAAAAAAAAAAAAAAAAACGGAGACGTGATCATGTTTGATACATTTTTGGCGTGATGCATTTTGGAGGGCTGGGGTACAAGTGAAGAAGAAGGCCTTCTTCTTGATCGAATGAGGGATGATCGACACTTCGCCTTGCTTGGGATGTTTTTATTCTGATTTTCCGAGAAAAACATGCATGTGTTGATGTAATTGGAGTCTCTCCGTTGGTAGTGTTGGGGAATGGTGACTTTGAGGTGAGGGTAGGTGCTAAAAGTGCAGCAGCATGGAAGATGGAGAAACATGGGGAAGCTTGTAAGGCTAACCAACATTGTTTTATTCCATTCACTTCCGACACTTTTGGGTTCTTGGAACAATAGTCTATTAAGCTACTCAAGAGACTTCAGAAAGGTATGGACAGTAACTGTACGACAGCTGGTTCTAATGAGTTTGTTTTTAGGAGGATAGGATTTGCAATTCAGAAATTACTTGCAGCTCAGCTTGTTGCACGCTTGTCATAATTATTTGTAAAATCCGTTATCATTCATTATCAATAAAATTTGAACTAAAAAAAAATCTTTTATTCAAAGAGTATAATACTACAAAAAAATATATATATTTTTATATATATTAATAGAGTATAAACAACAAATCCCAAAAAAAAAAAAAAAAATAATGTATAAATATAAATCCAAAAAAAAAAAAATATATATATATATATATATATATATATATATATATATATATATATATATATAAAATCCAAAAATTCTCAAACATTATAACGTCTCCAAAAAAAATATATATATATTGGGAGGCGTGATAATGTTTGATACATTTTATGCGTGATGCATTTTTGGTAGGGTTTGGAGTACAAGTGAAGAAAGAGGCCTTCTTACTAATCTGAATGAGGGATGATCGACACTTCGGCCTGCGGATGTCTTGATTTACAGTTGGTACGAATGAAAACATGCATATGTTGATGTAATTGGAGTCTCTCCATTGGTAGGGTTGGGGAATGGTGACTTTGAGGTGAGAGTAGGTGCTAAGAAGGCAGCAACAGGGAAGATGGAGAAACATGGGGAAGCTTGTAGGGCTAACGGACATTGTTTTATTCAATTCAATTTCGACACTTTTGGGTTCTTGGAACAACAGGCAATTGAGCTACTCAAGAGACTTCAGAAAGTTATGGACAGTAACGTTATGACAGCTGGTTCTAACGAGTTTCTTTTTCGATGGATAAGATTTGCTATTCAGAAAGGACTTGCAGCGCAACTTGTTGCACGCTTGTCATAATTATTTGTAAAATTCGTTATCATTCATTATCAATAAAATTTCCACTAAAAAAAAAATCTTTTATTCAAAGAGTATAATAATACAAAAAATAAATAAATAAATAAATAAATTATTGATAGAGTACAAACTACAAATCCAAAAAAAAAATATTGGGGACGAGATCATGTTTGAGACATTTTTGGTGATGTATTTTGGAGGGCTGGGGTACAAGTGAAGAAAGAGGCCTTCTCAATGATCCAAATGAGGGATGATCGACACTTCCCCCAAATGGATGTCTTTATTTCTGTTGGTCCGAGAGAAAAACATATGCATATGTTGATGTAATTGGAGTATCTCCATTGGTAGGGTTTGGGAATGGTGACTTTGAGGTGAGGGTAGGTGCTAAGAGGGCAGCAACAGGGAAGATGGAGAAACATGAGGAAGCTTGTAAGGCTAACAGACATTGTTTTATTCTGTTCAGTTTCGACACTTTTGGGTTCTTGAACAACAATCTATTGAGCTACTCAAGACTTTGAAAAAAGTTATGGACGATAATATTATGACAAATTTGGTTCTAACGAGTTTGTTTTTAGAAGGATAAGATTTGCTATTCAGAAATTACTTGCGGCGACTTGTTGCAAAGCTTGTCATAATTATTTGTAAAATTCATTATCAATAAAAGTTCCACTTAAAAAAAAAATCTCTTATTCAAAGAGTATCGTACTACAAAAAAAAAATAAATAAATAAATAAATATATATATATATATATATATTTATATATAATGATAGAGTTTATACTACAAATCTAAAAATTAAAAAAAAAAATGTTGGAGACGTGATCATGTTTGAGACATTTTGTGTGATGCATTTTGGAGGGCTTGGGTAATAGTGAGGAAATTGGCCTTCTTACTGATCCGAATGAGGGATGATTGACACTACGACCTGCTGATGTCTTGATTTACAATTGGTCCGAGAGAAAACATGCATGTGTTGATGTAATTGGAGTCTCTCCGTTATTAGGGTTGGGGAACGGTGACTTTAAGGTGAGAGTAGGTGCTAAAAGGGTAGCAACAGGAAAGATGGAGAAACGTGGGGAAGCTTGTAGGGTTAACCGTCATTGTTTTATTCCGTTCAATTTTGACACTTTTGGGTTCTTTGAACAATAATCTATTGAGCTACTCAAGAGACTACAGAAAGTTATGGACAGTAACGTTATAACAGCTGGTTCTATCGAGTTTGTTTTTAGAAAGATAGGATTTGCAATTCAAAAAAATTACTTGCTTGGCTCTTGTTTTGTTGCAGCTTGTGTCATAATTATTTGTAAAATTCTTTATCATTCATTATCAGTAAAATTTCCTCTTAAAAAAAATCTTTTATTCAAAGAGTATAATACTAAATTAAAAAAAAAATTATTGATAGAGTATAAACTACAAATTCAAAAAAAAATAATTATTGATAGAGTATAAACTACGAATCCAAAAAAGAAAAAAAAAAGTTGGAGACGTGATCATGTTTGGTACATTTTGCGAGATTCATTTTGGAAGGATGGGGTACAAGTGAAGAAATAGGCTTTCTTAATGTTCCGAATGAGGGATGATCGACACTTCGGTCTGCGGATGCCTTGATTTACAGTTGGTCCGAGAGAAAACATGCATGTGTTGATGTAATTGGAGTCTCTCCATTGGTAGGGTTGGGGAATGGTGACTTTGAGGTGAGCGTAGGTGTGGGCAGAAGAATGAGGGAAGATGGAAAACATGGGGAAGCTTGTAGAGCTAACCGCATTGTTTTATTCGCCGGTTTAAACACTTTTGGGTTCTTTGAACAACAATCTATTGAGCTACTCAAGAGACTTGAGAAGTTATGGACGAATAACGTTATGACAAATTTGTTCTAACGAGTTTATTTTTAGATGAATAGGATTTGCAATTCAAAAATTACTTGCTTCAACTTGTTGCAAGCTTGTCATAATTATTTGAAAAATTCATTATCATTCATTATCAATAAAATTTCCACTAAAAAAAATTTTTATTCAAAGAGTATAATACTACAAAAAAATATATATATATATATATATATATATATATATATATATATATATATATATATATATATATATATATATATATATTGATAGAGTATAAACTACAAATCCAAAAAAAAAAAAAAAATAAAAAGTGTTGTGGTTGTGATCATGTTTGAGACATTTTGCGTGATGGATTTTGGAGGGCTGCGGTACAAGTGAAGAAAGAGGCTTTCTTACTGATCCGAATGCGGGATGATCGACACTTCGGCCTGCGGATGTCTTGATTTACAGTTGGTCCGAGAGAAAACATGCATGTGTTGATGTAATTGGAGTCTCTCCATTAGTAAGGTTGGGGAATGGTGACTTTGAGGTGAGAGTATGTGGTAAGAAGGCAGCAACAGGGCAAATGGAGAAACATGGGGAAGCTTGTTAGGCTAACAGGTATTGTTTTATTCCGTTCAAATTCGACACTTTTGGGTTCTTAGAACAACAGTCTATTGAGCTACTCAAGAGACTTCAAAAAGTTATGGACAGTAACGTTATGACAGCTGGTTCTAACGAGTATGTTTTTAGAAAGATAGGATTTGCAATTCAGAAATTACTTGCGGCTCAGCTTGTTGCACACATGTCATAATTATTTGTAAAATTCTTTATCATTCATTATCAGTAAAATTTCCTCTTAAAAAAAATCTTTTATTCAAAGAGTATAATACTAAAATAAAAAAAAAAATTATTGATAGAGTATAAACTACAAATTCAAAAAAAAATAATTATTGATAGAGTATAAACTACAAATCCAAAAAAAAATAAAAAAGTGTTGGAGACGTGATCATGTTTGAGAGATTTTGCTTGATGCATTTTTGAGGGCTGGGGTAATAGTGAAGAAAGGGGATTTCTTACTGATCTGAATGAGGGATGATCAACACTTCGGCCTGCGGATGTCTTGATTTACAGTTGGTCCGAGAGAAAACATCCATGTGTTGATGTAATTGGAGTCTCTCCGTTGGTAGGGTTGAGGAATGGTGACTTTGAGGTGAGTAGGTGCTAAGAGGGCAGCAACAGGGAAGATAGAGAAACATGGGGAAGCTTGTAAGGCTAAAAGGCATTGTTTTATTCTGTTCAGTTTCAACACTTTTGGGTTCTTGGAACAACAGTCTATTGAGCTACCCAAGAGACTTCATAAAGTTATTGACAATAATGTTATGATAGCTGGTTCTAACGAGTTTGTTTTTCGAAGGATATGATTTGCTATTCAAAGAGTATAATACTACCAAAAAAAAATTATTGATATAGTATAAACTACAAATCCAAATAAAAAAAAATGTTGGGGACGAGATCATGTTTGAGACATTTTGCGTGATGCATTTTGGAGGGCTAGTGTACAAGTGAAGAAAGAGGCCTTCTCAATGATCCGAATGAGGGATGATCGACACTTCGGCCTGCGGATGTCTTGATTTACAGTTGGTCTGTGAGAAAACATGCATGTGTTGATGTAATTGGAGTCTCTCCGTTGGTAGGGTTGGGAAATGGTGACTTTGAGGTGAGAGTAGGTGCTAAGAGGGCAGCAACAGGGTAGATGGAGAAACATCGGGAAGCTTGTAGGGCTTACCGACATTGTTTGATTCCGTTCAGTTTTGACACTTTTTTGTTCTTTGAACAACAGTCTATTGAGCTACTCAAGAGACTTCAGAAAGTTATGGACAGTAACGTTATGACAGCTGGTTCTATCGAGTTTGTTTTTAGAAAGTATAGGATTTGCAATTCAGAAATTACTTGCGGCTCAGCTTGTTGCACGCTTGTCATAATTATTTGTAAAATTCTTTATCATTCATTATCAATAAAATTTCCACTCAAAAAAAAATCTTTTATTCAAAGAGTATAATACTACAAAAAAATAAGAAAAAAAATTAATGATAGAGTATAAACTAGAAATCCAAAAAAAAAATGTTAGAGACGTGATCATGTTTGAGACATTATGCGTGATGCATTTTGGAATACAACTGAAGAAAGAGGCTTTCTTACTGATCCGAATGAGGGATGATGTACACTTCGGCCTGCGGATGTCTTGATTTACAGTTGGTCCGAGAGAAAACATGCATGTGTTGATGTAATTGGAGTCTCTCTGTTGGTAGGGTTAGGGAATGGTGACTTTGAGGTGAGAGTACGTGCTAAGAGGGCAGAAACAGGGAAGATGGAGAAACATGGAGAAGCTTGTAAGGCTAAGCGGCATTGTTTTATTCCGTTCAGTTTCGACACTTTTGGGTTCTTTGAACAACAGTCTATTGAGCTACTCAAGAGACTTTTGAAAGTTATGGACAGTAACGTTATGACAGCTGGTTCTAACAAGTTTGTTTTTAGAAGGATTAGATTTGCTATTCAGAAAGGACTTGTGGTGCAGCATGTTGCACGCTTGTCATAATTATTTGTAAAATTCGTTATCAATCATTATCAATAAAATTTCCACCTAATAAAAAAATCTTTTATTCAAAGAGAATAATACTACAAAAAAAAAATTATTGATAGAGTATAAACTACAAATCCAAAAAAAAAGGTTTTGGAGACATGATCATGTTTGAGACATTTTGCGTGATACATTTTGGAGGGATTTGGTAATAGTGAAGAAAGAGGCTTTCGTACTGATCCGAATGAGGGATGATCGACACTTCGGCTTGCAGATGTCTTGATTTACAGTTGGTCCTAGAGAAAACAAGCATGTGTAGATGTAATTAGAGTCTCTCCGTTGGTAGGGTTGGGGAATGGTGACTTTAAGGTGAGAGTAGTTGCTAAAAAGGCAGCAACAGGTAAGATGGAGAAACATGGGGAAGCTTGTAGGGCTAACCTGCATTGTTTTATACCATTCATTTTCGACCCTTTTGGGTTCTTTGAACAACAGTCTATTGAGCTACTCCTTCTAACCTCTAAACACCTTCTAACCTCTAAATATAACAATTGAATTATTACCACCTCAAACATGTTCATAACAATATTCGTGAAGTTTCATTTTGCTCTTACCACAAAAAAAATGTGTAATATGATCTAGACTATTTAATTCGTACAATTATGCAAAAATTAATAATATACATTTTGTTTTGCTTCAACCCATCATTTTTGGGTTGTATTTGCGTGTGTATGTTAATTAACTTGGCTTAGGTGCAGGATGTAAGTTGTGGTCAATGCCAGCTCAACCCTTAGGCAAGTTAGGCGGCCGTCTAAGGCCTCAAATTTAGAAGGCCTCATATTTCCTAATTTATCCACATATTTGTTTATTATTACCTAATTTTATAAAGAAAAAAACACCAAAAAAGGATATGATAGTCAATTTGTTTACAAATGTGTTTTCTATCCACGCACTAAATTTCGAAGTTAATTAATTTGGAGTGTATACAATCCAATAGTCCACCACACAAATGACATCTCGAAATCTTAATATGAATCCAATGGCTACAAGCGCGTAGTAATTTTAGTTTTTGTAGGAGTGTACTCATTTAATCAAATTGTTTCATTGGAAGAATAAAAACAAATTGGGAAATCCCATTTTTAGTGAAAGAATCTCCACATTCTATACTTTTTCTTCTTCTCTTTCTTAATTAAATTATCTTAATTAAAGAAATTGCCATTACACTTCTCTCATTAAATCTTTCTCTCTCACTTGTTCTATTTCACCAATTTCAAGTTTAACCATTTGTCAATTTCACTCTTTGAGTTCTAAACGGTTAATCATCAATTCATCATCTGATACTCACAATTCTTGTGAAACTTGATTTTTCTTTTAAATTTTATTTCTATATATATATATATAAAAAAAAAATATATATATATATATATATGTTTTTTGGTTTGGTAAGTCTGTTTTTAAATGAGATCAGTAACTCTTTGATGCTGGCGGGGTTTGTTCCCCAGACCTCTGATATCATCACCCAAAGGTTTTACCGAATTTTATTTCAATATGAATCTATTATCTTATTTATTTATAGTTTTGATGTTTATTTGGTTACGTTCTCATCATTTTCATTTGATTTGAGTCTTAATACTATATTTTGGCTCTTAATTTATAATAAAATTATAAATATATAGTTAATTTTTTTGTGATTATAGATGGCCTAAGAAATGAAGGCCTTGCCTATGCCACATCTTGGCTTGAGCCTGCCCTAGTTGTGGTCGCAAAAAGATTCTTATATGGCCATTAAATCAAATCTTAGATCTTGTTAAGTGTCTGACTATTATTTGGTTTTTTTAGTATTTGGTCATACTATTAATAGTAATATTTGTGTTTGGTCCACAAATAAGTCACGTGTGTGACATGTGCATAACATTTTAGCCGGTTATATAAAATTATAGATGGAGCAAGACGGTCAACTTAAAATCAACACAGTCAACCATTAATTTTGGGCCAAACGCAAATAAACAACCAACTACAAATTTTCTAATTAAAAAGTTGCCCAAAAACTAAATACCCAAAAAAAAAGTTATATATAATATATATAGGCTTTATTCAATTTTGGCCCCCACTTTTAATAGAATATTCAGCGTTTGGCTCCTGTAAGTTGCTTAATTCGTTTTTGGCCCCAATTCTGTCAGTTGACTGAGTCAACTTTAACTGTTTCGTATCATATTTTCATAATGGCAATTTTACCCTTCACATGACTTGCACATGGAACTTGTAAATTTCAGTTTCAATTTATTTCGATATTGAATTCCAATACAATTTCATTTCGTTGATTTCAATTTAAATGACCATCTAAATTAAAAAATCGACGGCTTGGATGTTAGTTTTTACATATCACGAGAAGTCAAGAAAGAGTTAGTTTATAATTAGGGTACTAAAATGACTAATTAACAATTACCCTAACAATTAGGGTTTAAGGTTACTTACAAAATTTGGGGGTTTTTTCCAATTATAATGTATTTGTAAAATTGAACATAAATTGGCCCAAATTATACTGTATAAATTGGGGCTTCTGTCAAATTAGACTTCTATTGTGCATATTGTGCATAAATTGGCCCCAATTACATGTACACGAATATGGGCTTTCGTCAAATTAGGGCTATATTGTGTATATTATTGAAGATAAATTGGCCCTAATTACACGTAACAAATTAGGGGTTTTATCCAATTAGGGTTCTATTTTGCAAAGTGAACACTATGAAGTATTGAAGTCTATTGAATTTGTGGGATTTTAGTATATATATTTAAAAAAAATATATTCAATTTAAATATATTTTTATTTTTGGCCCCTCTTAACAAAACTTTTAAGTTTTTAGCCCCTCCTCCATTAAAGGACTATGGGAGCGACATTCAAAACTCCATAAGTTAGTAGCTAATAATCCTTGGATGCTAACCGTAAGATTTTGACACGTGTCATTTTGTTTTGTTTAAAAAAAAAATCACGTGTGGCACATGTGAGGGGTATTTAAGCTATTTTGAAATTATGAGCAGCAAAACATATGGAACAGTTAAAGTTTACTCAGTCAACTAACATAACTGGAGCCAAAAACGAATTAAGCAACTTCCAGGAGCCAAACGCTGAATACCTATTAAAAATGGGGCCAAAATCGAATAAACCCATATATATAATAATGATGAAAAGTTTAACAACTTGACAATCGTCCAATTCCCAAATTCGGTTCCTTGATGGGGACTTCCGTGGGTTAACCATAATTTTTAGTCCCTCCTATTTTTGTTACACTAATTACTATAGTGTCTGAAAATTTAACCTACAAATCAATCTTTCCCACCAGTTGAGTTTTTAAAATGGGAAAATATTAATTTTTTTACCTTGAAAATATTATTTTAAATCCTATAAATCATATTTTTTTAGTCCAACAATGCGTTGTTCAAAACCTAAATACAACTAAACATGAAGTTGGTGGATAAGTAGCATGAATTTATACCAATATCCGAATCCAAATCCAAACCCGACGGATATTAAAAAAATTATCCGAATCGAATATCGGATAAATATCCTATCCGAAAATGAATATTAATTAAAATTTTATTTGCTCTGAATAATTCATTTTACCACTATAAAAACTATTATAAATATATATATATATATATTTGTCATTTATTATTATTATTTTGTTATTATAGTTTTATATTATTAGTTTATGATTTTATATAATATTTTATACAATAATTAATTAATTAATTATATATAATAACTATTAATTTTTGAAATCGGATCGGATATTTTTGGATTCAAATATGGCAGTATTCGAATCCGTATCCGAAACCAGTTCGGACATAAAAAAATTATCCGAATCCGAATCCGATATCTGAAATTTTTAGATAAATATCCGATTTTTCGAATACAAATTCGAATCGGATTCGAATATTTGGATATCCACTTGCACCCCTAAATTCACCCCAAAATATGTATTTGCAATATATGTTAGTTGTAGCAATCCCCCTTGAATGGCAATCCTCGATCCGCCCCTGGGTATGTGATTGTTTCGCTTGAACCCATTTGAATTCGTTGTGTTTTTTATTGCTGTAGGTGAGATTTCTGTTTTTGGTAAAGGTAAATTAGACAAAAAGAATTAATGATATCGTTAGGCTCCACTAGAAAAATGATAAAACCTAAAGTAAAGTACTTAAATAAATGAACGAATGTTGAAGCTTTTTCTGTTGAGGTCTTTCTCGAAGATTTATAAATGACAAATGACCTTGTAAGAAAGACCAATCGATGGATCTACTTAAATCAGCCACTTGGGTATTATTAGTTGATTTAGTTCTCCCTATTTATAGAGATAGATAGGCTTTTAATTATGGGATTATTGATCAACACGTCAAGAATAATAAATGGAGTTACCATCTATATATATAGCTAATAAAGAGCATGATACGCATAGGTTGCCGTCGTATCTATCAGACTTGTTGGTTTGCACTTTGTTTTGATGCTAACCTACTCTATCAGATCTACTTACCGTGACATACTTTTTTCTGATCTACATCATGCCTTCAAGCGAAGTAAGAACTAACTACCACGAAGATTAAGCTCATAACCTAACTATCTAAGCATGAAAATCTAACAAAGTGTGTCTAAATGATGACCATCCATGAACCAATCAATTAATCTTGGGCCCACGCCAATTGTTAAGTCGAATCAAAACTTAATTATGATGATTAATGTGAAATGATGGATCGACTGTGTGAAACAAAAGTAATCAACAAACAGTAGGACGGGCTAAAGTCAACGAGAAGAAAACGCCACCGACAGAAAGACGTTGCTGCTGGTGAAGTGACAACCTGTGTCCTACGCACATAAAACGTGTCACCCCGGAATTTTTCAACTTCAACTGCTACTCTTAGTGGCAAATGATTAGGAAAGTGAGGAGGTAAGAGTACCGAGTCCAATACGTCGATAGTAGTTTGTTAGCGAGATATAGGAGGAATATATATATGGAGTAAAATAAGGAATATATATAGTAGGATTTGTTTGTAAAGATGGCGGGATGTACGTAAGTTATGTTTTTGAAAATAAATAAATAAGAAAGATTGTGGGCCGGGGTTAACTTAAAAATCAAAAGATAATGTGACTGGCTTACAAGGTAAGTAATAAAAAAATTAATTTCCAGCTGTGATATTATTATTATAAATAAATAAATGCAGAGGGATGAGATGACGTAATAATTTTAATTATAAGGGGCTCAAAACAAAAGACCACTTAATTAATTTGTTTCTATATTATATCGTGGGTGAGTCTCGTGAACTATAGGCTTTATTTATTTAGCCTGTCAGTAAGAATTGTTCTTCTGTGTCACACACTCGCACTGTGTGTTGTTGGATTTGTTTTTCAAAAAAAGATGCAAATAAAAACGAAAGCGTGTTGTTTTAAATAAATAAATATAAATGATTAAAGAAAAGAGGCCAAAAGTGCCTCGTCTGGACTGTGGAGCTCTTCACATTTCTGAGATTTCTTTTTCTCGGGCAGGAATATATTTTGTTTGTTTGGGGAAGAGAGGAAGATAAAAAAGGAAGCTCATTTCTTCTTCCTTCGTCCCTCTGTTTCTAGTTTATACTTTATATTATTGAAGAAGAACAGCAGATTTGGAGATGTTGGAGGAGAAGAAGATGTTGGTCTTTTTCCTCCTAGTCAGCAGCTGCATTTGTCTTCCTTGTGTCAATGCCGACACTAATCAAGCTGATGGTATCTCTCTCTCTCTCACCTTTTCTTATACTAGGACTATTTATACATCATCTTCACTCGATCAGATCTTTCAATGAAATTTTTTTTGCCTTTTCTCCTTGATTGGGCCGGGGAACCTTTTTACATACAATCTCTTTCAGTGTACTCATCTTTCTCTTCTCACTTTGAATTGCAGCTTCTGCTCTCAATGTCATGTACAGCAGCCTAAATTCAGCACCTCAGCTCACGGGCTGGACCTCAACTGGCGGTGATCCATGTGCCCAATCTTGGAAAGGGGTAACCTGCTCCGGCTCCGCAGTTACAGAAATGTTAGTTTCTTCATGTCCTTGTACATTCCACCTCTTGGGTGCTGCTTTTATGAAACCTTCTTCTTCTTTTCATCAGAAAATTATCAGGTCTTGGTCTCGCTGGATCCATGGGCTACCAGCTTTCAAGTCTAACGTCATTGACCACTCTGTAAACATCAATCCTGCTCTGCTCTGCTCTTAGCTTTACTTCAGTTAAGTGATGATCAAAATTTATGCAGGGACATAAGCAACAACAATCTCGGAAACCAGATTCCATATCAACTTCCTCCTAATTTGCAGCATTTGTAAGCCACTTCATGCTTCCTTTCGTGTTGAAGATTGACAGGGTGGCAAATCTAGCTACTTTTTATTACTCTCTATTGATTAAATTCTTGTTGCAGGAATCTTGCTGGAAACTCTTTCACTGGCTCAATTCCTTATTCCATTACTCAGATGGCTTCTCTTAAATACCTGTCAGTCCTGCTTCTATTCACATCTCTATGTTTTTCCCCCATCTAATTTAAAGGAACATCACCAGAAAGTGGAGGTTTTCACTTTTCTTTTCTCCTTTCTTAATGGTTCTAGGAACATGGCTCATAATCAACTTCAGGGCCAGATGGGTGACTTCTTCGGCCAGCTTTCTGCACTCACCACACTGTGAGATTAGCCCTCCCCCAAAATTTCTTGCATCTCATACATCATGTAAACTTTTATTCCTTTGAATAATTATATACTAAAATACATGGTTCAGGGACGTCTCTTCAAATGCTTTCACTGGAAACCTCCCTGAAAGTCTTAGTTCTCTTTCAAGTGTGAACAGCATGTAAGCAAATTAAAAGATGTTTTAAGTAATTTAGATAATCTAAGTTGGCTCTTGATCCGTTAAGTTGGTATTTTGTCCATGTTCTCCAGGTACTTGCAAAACAACCAGTTTACAGGTTTAATCGATGTCCTTGTTGGTCTACCCCTTCAAAATTTGTGAGTACCATAGTCAAGTTTAAGCTAAAACTTGTCTGAACTTTTTCTATTCTATGTTGTCTTAAATTTTGCTTTCTTTAACCTTACATTCTCCATGTTTCACAGGAATGTTGCAAATAATCATTTTAGTGGATGGATTCCTGAGCGGTTGAAAAAAATAAATAACCTCCGGTGAGCATTTTGGAACTTATTATTTATTTTAAGTTTGAAAAGATATTATTAATCATTTTGATTTTTTATTTTACAGGACTGATGGTAACTCATGGGCCTCAGGGCCCGCACCACCCCCTCCACCTGGTACACCTTCATCTGGTGGACGACCCAACCGAAATCGCCAATCTGGTAGCAATAGCAGCCCATCTGACAATGGAGGTGGAAAGAAGTCAGGCATTGGAGGTGGAGCCATAGCAGGAATTGTAATATCTATATTACTTGTTGGCGCTCTGCTGGCTTTCTTTCTGTTAAAAAGGAAAACAAGAAAACCCTCCCCAGACATCGAAAAGCTTGAAAATGACCGGCCTTTCACTCCTCTCGCTTCAGATGAAGTCAAAGGTTTCTAACATTCCCTATGTGTTTCGTTCACATTAATGTCAAATTTTGTTTCCGTAATGAAGATATATACTTATTCTATCGTTATAATCTGTCCCACTTCCAGTCTGACATTTATCTCTAATCATGTTTCTAGCGCCTCACAGTTATGAGTACTGATTATAATATTCTATTGTAGAAATGAAGTCTATTCAAACTTCCTCAGCAGCTAATACGAAGACATTTGAAAATTCTGCATCAATGAACCTTAGACCTCCACCCATTGATCGCCACAAATCATTTGATGAAGATGATTTTTCATACAAGCCTGTTGTTGTCAAGAAATCCATTACTACTCCAATCAGTGCTACTGTGTATTCAATAGCAGACCTGCAGATGGCTACAGGAAGCTTTAGTGCAGAAAATCTCATTGGAGAGGGGTCGGTTGGACGCGTTTATCGGGCTCAATTTGATGATGGGAAGGTAGGCTTCCTTCTATGATGCTTTCGTTCCTTTCTATGTCACTGAGTAAAATTGTTATGTGTCATTTCCTTCACAGTTGCATGAATGACCTTTAAAGTTTTAGTGAATCTTCATACATTGTTTTAACAGTTCTTTTCCGATATCATAATGATGGCATTTAGGTTCTTGCGGTGAAGAAAATTCATTCATCTGCTTTGCCAAACCAATCGTCAGATGATTTCATTGAGGTAGTATCAGACATTTCTCGCTTGCATCATCCCAATGTGACTGAGTTGGTGGGATATTGTTCCGAGCATGGACAAAATCTACTAGTTTACGAGTTCCATAAAAACGGTTCCCTTCATGACTTCTTGCACCTCTCAGACGACTATAACAACTCCTTGACGTGGAACACTCGCGTCAAAATTGCTTTGGGTTCTGCACGTGGACTAGAGTAAGTTTGTTCATGTGATACTGGATATATTTGTTCCATAGATGAAGGTTCTCGTTTTCCTCTTTAGCAATATGTGGAATATGCTATCACTATGACCTGAGTCACGAAATTTATTATCAGTAAACATTATAGTACTTCGGATAACATAATACTATAGCACAATTTTTTAAGGGTTTTAAAAACCAGGTTTTCAAAACGCATCCTCTAACAAAAGACCATGGTGAATTGAGATCAAATGGTCGATAGAGATCCAGATAGGGTTAATGAAAAAACTGAAGTTGCTGTTTTTGAAAATTAAATGGTTAAAACAAGCAGAGGTGATGAAGAAAGAACTTGTGCTATAAATAATATTTAAATCAGAAGACTATATTAGAATGCTGGTGATCGGATATTCGGATATGTTTGCCTTTTGGATTTCTCTGTGATTCTATCTTAGGCACTTCTTATTATCTTTAAAGAGAAATAAAAGGGAAATAGATAATCTAGTGCTTGTGATGCATCTAAGGGTTCCAAACCCTTGTTTTAGTTCTATATTGGTTCATATATTATTAGGACTATTTCTAATTATGTTTAGATGTTGTTTTGATGTTTTTAGCATATGTTATTTTCGGAATTATTATCTAGGTCATACGTGACCATCAGCTTGATTCTCTATACTCCTCCTTTGGGGAGTATTTCTTCAGCACTGCAATATTCTTTGCAATGCTTCACTTGCAAGACCACGTTTTTCAGTCATTATGTGTTTCAGAATAATGATTTTTCCCCTTGAAGCAACATTTCCCTTTTGTCTAGTGGAAATGAAAGTTATGGTTTACAAGACTAAAACATTTAATCTGCTCAGGTACTTACATGAGGTTTGTTCACCATCAGTTGTTCATAAAAATTTCAAATCAGCCAATATTTTACTTGACATGGAGCTCAACCCTCACCTTTCGGATTGTGGGTTGGCAAGCTTTGTCCCGAATGCAGATCACCAGGTAATATTTTGGCCAGTTTAAGTTTCTGTTAACAGGGCATGACTGAACACCTAAAGCTATATCCGTATTCATGAGCAATACCTCTACTAATTAAAGACAGTTCTGTATGGTAAATTAATAATCTCTTGAGCATGAAGATTGTCCCGCATGTATAGGAGTTGGAAATCATAACATATTCCATCCATCATGTATATAATCCATGTCTCACTATCATATAAAATATTTTTATTTAATTCTTTCTGAAAGATAATACCTTTGCCTATAGAACAGGTTTCATCAAAATCTCATAAATTATGCCAAAGTCAGAGAACCAACACTTGCACTTCTCATCCAATTTTGCCTGTATGAGATTGTTTATTTCCTATCAGAACAACTAAATGGGACCTATGTAATAATATCTTACATGCGTGTCAAACAAAAGAAAATGTTTAAGGTCACAAGACATGTGATGAACCTACCCTTCATCAAAGAATCTTGTAGAATGGATGGAAATTTTAGGCTGATGTGTGATGGGTTGGTTTAAGGTGTTTAACTTTTCATAAAGTAATTTTCACTATATTTGCTTCCAAATAATTGTTTAAACTATCTAGGCATCAGAACAGAACTCGAGCTCTGGATACAGTGCACCAGAGGTCGCCATGTCCGGCCAATATACTTTGAAGAGTGATGTATACAGCTTTGGAATTGTTATGTTGGAGCTTCTTACAGGCCGGAAACCATTTGAAAGGTAAAAGTCTCTAATACTACCAGTGGATTGATTTTAACCTGTTAAAAGAAGATTTAAAGTCTTGCGTAATAGTATATATTAAGTTTCTGGGACCACTTTCCAATTGGTTTCGAGTTGCGTGTTCCAAATTTTAAGGCAATCTTTAATTGATTAATCGAGACTCTGATACTCTTGTTACTTTCTCACCTTTGTATGAATGTGTTGATAGTTCAAGGGCAAGATCGGAACAGTCTTTGGTTCGGTGGGCATCACCTCAACTCCATGACATCGATTCTCTTGCTAAGATGGTGGATCCAGCACTTAAAGGGCTCTATCCTGCTAAGTCTCTTTCTCGGTTTGCTGATGTGGTGGCTTTATGCGTCCAGGTAACATTTTTGGGAGAAATCTAAGCAGAATTTGACTTGCAATCTGAAGTGGTCATATCCTTTAATGAAAAATGATTCTAATTTATGTTATCTTACACTGATCCACAGCCGGAGCCAGAATTCCGACCACCGATGTCAGAAGTGGTCCAAGCGCTGGTTCGATTAGTGCAGCGAGCAAATATGAGCAAGCGGACAGTTGGAGATGGACAAGGGACGCCCAGGCAAACTGAGGAATCAGATATACAGGAATACACATTTTAAGTTGCATGCAATATTTTCCTGATAAATCTTGATGAGAGTTTGTTGTCGCTTGCTGGTTCCTTTTGACGGATACGAAGGGTGAGTTGTTTTCCTCTGGAGGGTCATATTGCAAGTTGTGTTGTTGACTTTTTGTAAAATCATAACAGCAGAGAGAGGTTCTGGGAATGTTTTGTAATGTAACTTGGAATCGACATTATAAACAAGTTCCTTTTAAATGATAGTAGCAAGTATGTTTATATTTTGGGGCCCCTTGTATTTTAGTCACTTGTTTTATGTTTTTGGAGCTCATTTTGGCGAGCGTAAAAGCTTCTAGAGGTTTGAATAGTGAATAGGATGCTTCCATTCATTTTACCAAATCATGCTCTCTATACTGGTTTTCATTTCTGTTCCTCCAAATAATAAACTTATAATCGACATATTACTGATACATGGGTTCTGTTTCGTTCAGTCTAACCAAATCCATGGAAAAGAGGAGAGTTTTTATTGAATCTCCTCGTCAACTATGTGGAGATCCTACCTCTCGTCATATTATTTGTTCATTTTCATGGAATTTGGGTTCAGCAAACCACAAAAGCAGCCATGGATATTTATTTTTAGGTTTGAATAAGGATAATAGAGACGGTAACAGAATACGCCTCCAACAGTCTCGAGATATATCCGAACGAAAAGGATGTAGAAAGCAAGAGACAGTACAAACAGTTTCCATCGAGGATTGCAACTGTATACTTGTCCAATGATTAATGGTTCATCCATGAGTCCTATATAGCTTTAGTCCTATGTTGATTTTGCAAGTTGCATCTGTTGCACCTAAACTATTCAAATATAAAGCTCAGTATAAAATTTAGGTGATTTAATTGGGCACTCATCAAATTTGATTCGGCAACCCAAAAAAAAAAAATTGCAAATTTGTCATATTACAAGTTTGCCATCAAAATCCAGACTCAACAACCAATTCAATTGGTCTCGCCAATGAAACCTCCGGTCCTTTGAGTGTACACTCAAACGACCTTACCATGTCGTTTGATAATACACTCAAACGATATCGTCATATCGTTATACCGCCATATCATTTAGTATCATATGCAAGCAGTATGGTTGGGTCATTTGGGACTACTATGGGGGTTTGTGTGAGTCGTTTGGACTAAAATAATTGATTAACCCGATTAACCAAGGAAACTCCTGATTAACCAATGATTAGCCCGATTAACCAATAAAAATTGATTACATAAACATCAATTACACTTTTCTTATACATAAACACCGAACACTTTTCTTATAATACAAAATCATTAATCGATCATAATTGTACAATAATTTATTTAAACAATAATCTGCAAAATTGAATTAGTAATGATCAATTATCAACACATCCCAATTGAATTAGCAAAATTGATATCCAATTTAAAAAATTGGGTTAGAAACAACACAATTAGTTGTATCAACACAATTACATGCACTTAGCACTCTTTATCTGTTATGACATAGCATAGTATCTATATAATCAAATTAAAACATGTAATCAAACATATCAAAATCTAAAATAATGTAATCAAACATGTCAAAATCTAAAATAATAATTTGTTTTATATCTAAACTTGTTATTTTTATTTTTTTTTTTTCAATTATGAATTATAAACTTCAATTATGAATCATGTTGTTTTATTTGGTGTAGAATTATTCTGCATTCTCTCTCTATATTCGCAATTCTTTGTTAAATAAATCTATAGAAGTTTCAAATTTGTGCGAAGACTACTCAAGAAAGAAAAAAGATAAAGTTTGGATCATATGAAATAACGTAAACAAATCAATAACATCTGTGAGAAAAAAAAATAAAAAAGATATAACAATTTTTATTTGTTAAAGTAGTGTTAAACACTTAAACTCCTTCGGTTCCCTCGCCTTCTCCAACAGAAAATAGTATACCTCCATAACTAATTAAAGTTCTTTATCACCCCATAATAAATAATTAAATATAACACCAACAATTCAATCTTACCCATATCATTTTTTTTGTCTTCTATGGTTTTTCCCTATAATCTCTTTTTCTTTCTATATTTGTTTTATTTGGTGTAGAATTATTCTGCATTCTCTCTCTCTATTTGCAATTCTTTGTTAAATAAATCTATTAAAGTTTCAACTTTGTGCGAAGACTATTCAATAAAGAAAAAAGAAAAAGCTGGGATCATATGAAATAATGTATACAAATCAATAAGATGTTGTGAGAGAAAAAAATTAAAAAAGATGTAACAATTTTTATTTGTTAAAGTAGTGTTAAACACTTAAACTCCTTCGGTTCCCTTGCCTTCTCCAACAAAAAGTAGCACGCTTCCATAACTTAATAAAGTTCTTCATCACCCTATAACAAATAATCAAGTATATATAACGCCAACAATTCAATCTTACCTATATCATATTTTTGCCTTTTATGGTTTTTTCCTATAATTTCTATTTCTTTCTATATTTGTTTTATTTGGTGTATAATTATTCTACATTCTCTCTCTATTTGCAATTTTTTGTTAAATAAATCAATTGAAGTTCAAATTTGTGTGAAGACTATTCAAGAAAGACAAAAAGAGAAAGTTGGGATCATATGAAATAACGTAAACAAATCAATAAGATGTTGTGAGAAATATATATATATATATATATATATATATATATATATATATATATATATATATATATATATATTTATTATATATTTTATAATATATATTAATCATATATTTTATTAGTATATATTAATCATAGAAGATTTCCTATTCGAACTTTGCTTAGGGCCCCCGATTATCTTGAGCCGCCCCTGTAAACTAGGTGACAAACAAAATAAGAACGCCCAGACTAACGATACCCATACCAGTACCCTCATAAAACGACTTCAATTTTTCCTCTTTCAATTTAGCTGTTGAGATAGCGAGATCCAATTGAGATGTAGCTGATGATGATGTTGATCGAGATTGATTAGATTTCCTTTCCAAAACAACACGTGCATCCCCAACAAATTGCCACAACTTCTCAATCCCTAAATCTGCCACAAAATTTGCTAAATGACCAGGACTATTACTGACTCGCTCAACCATCTCTTATCAAGGCTCCTAAAAATTCCATTTATCTATTCTAACTGGCGCCACTCTCAATTCGTGATAGTGATTATATTATAGACTATAGAAACTTTGAGATTTCAATTCAAATTTTCAATTTTTTTAACCTTTTCACTTTCCCACACATTTTTTTAGCCTATTTTCAAAATTGTTATCTTCTAAATTTTTTGTTATAAAAAAAAATGTTTGTGGGGGGAGACTATTCAAGAAAGAAAAAAAGAAAATGTTATGATCCATTTTACAATAATTGTTATCTTTTAAATTTTTTGTTAAATAAACTAAGCGTTTGCATTCATATGAAATAACGTAAACAAATCATATCGATCTATAAAATGTAACAATTTTATTGGAACTTTACTTAGGGCCCTCGATTGCCTTGAGCCGCCCCTGAGATGTATGTCAATGTTTTCTACTATAAAAAAACAAACAAACACAAAAGAAACTTACGGATATATTGTGTTTCTTCTTTTTGGATTGCCCACTTGCACAATTTTCTGAAGAACTGCAAATTAGGAAGTAATATTTACAGGCAGAACAAATGAAGTGAAGGACTACATAATTGATCAAGGTCTAGGAGCTTCTAACCAACTAGTTATGAGCTTTTACAGAGTGATTAAGTAAAGTAGATTCATATCTTTCTAACTACTCATTTCATTCATTCTTGTTAAGCCGTGCTTAAAGGTAAATGAGCCTTCTGAACCAATATGTATGATCAAACAAGGAGAGAAAAGACCGAAATAATAACTTCATAATAACAAGAACAAACTATGCACAGTTCATTCACAGGGACAGTCTCAAAAGAGCCAGAAAATACACTAAACTAATTCAAATACACTAGTCTTAATTTGGACAAATAAAAGAACAAAAAAGAAAATTATGAGATTGAGTTTAAACTTGAAAGCTTACTCTGTATCAGAGCTTCGCATACGGGGGATATATTCATATAGCCATGCCTGAAGGTTAAGAAAATCATTTATAATAAGAATGCTTAAAGGTATACTCAAGATACACTTATTGTTAAATAATATATTACCTTAGCCAAAGTAACTACCTTTTCTTGTAAATTAGGTAAAAGTTGAATCTAGATATTATAGACATGACAGCAAAACCCACACATCAAAACCTAAAAGAAAAGACCTGCACAACTAAGCTAGGGTTTTGAAATAAGCCAAATAGCTAGCTTTAAGGCTGCTCCAAATGATATACTTTGAAAGCTGAGCGAGTTTTTGGAACTTCGATTTATTTATTTAGTTATTATTTTATTTTTTTTTTTTTCAGAACATTTAAAATTAATATTATTTCTACATTAAAAGATAATCCTATGTAAATAACTTAGTCAAATAAAAAAGAAAAAATAGTAATAAAAATCTAGGTGTAGTGCCTCATAAAGATCTTTGAAAAAAGATCAAGTTTGGTTTATATAATATATGAACGAGCCCGAAGAGTTTGCTTATTGAGCCTAGTTTCATCAACATCGTTTGTTAGGTTATATGAGCTATAATAAAAGCTCAAGCTGGGCTCATTTATTAAATAAACGGGTTCGAGCCGAGCTAAACGAGCCAAGCTCACCCTTATTTTAGTTCACCCACTTGTTAGCAAACACAAGGTGAAGATTGGCTTTATTTTTTCCCTCAGACACGAAGACCAGGTTCGATTTTTTTTTTTATCTGTTTATTTTTTCTAATTTTAATTGTTGTAAGAAGCCATGTGAAAGTTTAGGGTTTTAAGACCGCAATTATCAGATATAGGGTGAAGGTTTTGCAAAATAAAAAATCGTTTTAATCAATAATTTTTTGCAAAGGAGGATCTTGTACGTAGTATTCCAGAAATTAATTAAGGGAAATTTGACTAGGATACTGTAGTAATTTTTTTTATTTTTACTACAACCAGCTCATTTTAGCATGATAACTATTAATTTTAAAGTCTCGTCTCTGTTAAATATTGGTTATTAGTTCTTTTAGACACATTCCGATTTTGTTTCGTTTGCTTGGTTTATGGTTAATTTTGTTAAGTTGTATTATTGTGGTACACTCGATCTGTTTGTGCTTGTGTTTAGTAGTAAATATTTGGTTTTATTGTGTTCCCTTTTTTCCTATTATTATTATTAGGTTATTGAGGAAAATTGAGGCTGGGGATAGTAATGGCGCAAAATCCGAGGAAGAAACCGAACATACTGATAACGGGTACACCGGGAGTAGGCAAGACGACCACGTCATCTTTACTCGCTGACGCTACTCAACTACGTCACATAAATATAGGCGAACTGGTTAAACAAAACAACTTGTATGATGGTTGGGACGAAGATTTCCATTGCCACGTCATCAACGAAGACCTTGTATGTTGAATTGGGTTTCGATTAATTTTATACAATTCTTATCTGTCTAACTTATTGTAATTGATAGGTAGCTGATTAGTAGGTGTTTTTAAGTTTGATTTTGCCACTATATATGCTGCCCTTGCTATTAACTTCTCTTATTTGAGTGTCTCAACTGTGTTTTGACTGTTCAAACGTAGGTGCAACACATATCTAATAGGTTATTGCAATAGTCCCTAGTAAAAATTGCTTGATGCGGTCTTTTCTTAACATTTATCCATGACTTACAGGTATGCGACGAGCTTGAGGACATGATGGAAGAAGGTGGCAACATTGTAGATTACCATGGTTGTGATTTCTTTCCTCAACGCTGGTTTGATCGTGTGGTTGTCCTTCAAACAAATAACTCTGTGTTGTATGATCGCTTGAGTAACAGGTTTAACTTCATATTTACACTACGTTGCCCTTAACTCTATTGTCTAATATGTACATCACTAAATATTTACTGTTTATTTTCTTCAGAGGTTACATGGGGACGAAGCTGTCAAACAATATCGAATGTGAAATCTTTCAAGTGTTACTTGAAGAGGCTAAAACCAGTTATCCTGAGGAAATAGTTATAGCATTACAGAGTGATTCCGTTGATGACATTAGTAGAAATGTGGGCATGTTGACAGATTGGTTAAGGAATTGGCAACCAGCATCTTGAAAACAGTGCGGAGATGATGCTCCTCTTGATTCCAAAAGGCTATCTACCAAGCAAAGACCAACCTATGTTGCAAGTGTATGTGTGCAAGACTTTAGTTGGCTTTGATCCGTCATCTGTCAATACTGTTCTTTACTGATTGACGGTTATGGTTTGATGGCTGTGGCTATCGCAGATTCATTTTCCTTTCCTTTTTTCAAATGAAATGTAAGCTGGAATTTCCTAAGATAACTTCAATTTGGTCACAGCCTCACATTTTTTTTCTTTCTTTCTTTTGGTAAACTTGGATGACTGTAAGATCTTATATATAAGTAGTATTTTAGTCCGTATAGGGGGTATTGGGACACCACCGTACTAAAAAGTACGAGTAGTGCCTCAGTAAGATCTTTGGTTGACTTATAGGATGTCAGTTTCGTTGAAGGGGCCCCAAAGTTTAATGTTGTTCAAGACAGGTAAGGTGCAAAACCTCCTAAGAGTGTTAGGGTCAGGATTGAGTTTAGGTTTGGCCAGCTGATCTGTAATAATTAAGAAACTGAGTACTGAAAGAACCCTTATTTACTCTTGCAGTCTTGCACCAAATAAATGTATCAATCCAGTTCTTGTATTTGTCTGGCAAATTTTTAAGTCGGAAATTATTTTCCCATTATTTATTTGCCCAAGAAAATTTATCAAGCACGCCCTTACTGGCTTTTAAATGGGCAAATATTAGCTGAATGAATGAATGAATGTCAGTGGGAACACTATCCAGAGATATTTAAGGAAGGGGAAGAGTTGGAAGTAGCCGTCTCCAATTCCTGTATCCTTAAATGCTTCTCCCGCCACTTGTTCATTCGGACCACTACTACTGGACGATGAGGTACCTTATCCTTTTACTTATACTTTTCTATTACAAACTAGAAACAAGCAATTAATTTTTGCTACTTTTATCTATTTATTTTCTCAAGTTTTTGTCCTTGACAATGCCAATTACTTGAACAAGAAAATTTTATTCAAACACAACACTAATGCATCAAAATTACTGTTTTATTAGGATGCCTAGGCGCATTTCCCCTCATTACTAACTATATATTGACTTTTGATATTACAAACTATCCAGGATCCTAAGGCAAGTGATGGAAAACAGAGGAGCAGGAAGACGCGATCCCTACTTGAACAAGATGTAAGTAAATCTTCATTTCATCCAATGAAATTCACTTAATTTGTTCTCACAACATTTCGTCAATCTTTCATGTGTTCGTGTCATAACTGGTCACTATTATGAGCACACTCCAATCTCTCCTCATTATCCAATTCAACTCGGATTGAAATTAGTTTTGTTATCCAATCTCTGCTCTCTATTCGACTTCCACTGAGTACACATGTCAGACTTATTTCCCATAGTGTCTTAGAAACCTTGTACTTGTCCTGTGAGGTAGTGCCGTAGTGGTACAACAGGTTATTTGCTGCCCAACAAATGATACCTTTCCCAACTTCTGCCCAATTATTGTAGATTAGATTATTAATAAAAATTAATGCTCATCGAATCTGAATCTCGTTACTTTTAGGCATTGACCTAATGAGATTCGCACCGAGTACCCAACTAGAAAATATAGGTGGGTTGTCCCACCAAATACCATACTAATAGGAATTGCAAGCACCCTGAACTCTCAGTTTCGTTGAGTGTATTGTAAAATGATTTTTACTCATCTGATCATTCCTAGGCTGACTTGCATTGACACGGATACATGTGTCCGTATCCGACACGGATGCGAAGTGTCTGTTAACCAATCAGCAATTACATACAATATCAAAAAACTGAGGTATATTACATACAATATGTTTCCGTGTGTGTCCAACAAGGACACTTGGATATGTATATTACACGGTTTATAGACCAGCAATGGAAAATTTCGAACGAAGGATAATGCAACACTTGGTCTCCTGAAATTTGTAACTATCCATATCTTGTAGATTACAGCATTGCAGAGGCAGCTCGAAGAAGAGATTGATTTACATTTAGCGCTCGCAAGTGCAGTTGACCACTCCAATGCTACTTTCTCGAATTCTATTGATCACCTCCCAGATAAGGTTAGTCTATCTAATTCAAAACTTGATTTCCAATATTTCGAGTCCGCGTCGCACTATATGATGATCCAATTGCAGGCTCAGGAGCTTGTGACTAACATAGCTGTGCTGGAGATTACTGTATCAAAGCTTGAAGAGGAATTGGTTGCGTTGCATTTTCAGCTTAGTCAAGAGTGGAATGAGCGCTGTCTTGCTGAGTACTGTTTGAGACAGTTTCCATCTTCTTTACCATCACCTCTCCCTTACTGTCCTCTCTCCAGAACAACTGGTTCTCTCTCTTCCTATATCTTTATCTCTATGTGCTTCTTGTTTTATCAGTTTGTTCTTTTTGAATTTAGAAAATGCTCTTTTTATAATCGTCTCTTCAAAATTTCTTATTGTTTAGTTATCCAGTTGGTTCCTTTTAATGATTGCTGAGTAGTGAGATTTGCAACATCTATCTGGTCAAGTTGATACATTGGCAGTATGACTTTATTGATCTTCTCTGAACATGTAATCTGGTATAGTAGAGCCTGTTTGCTGTTGTGGTAGATGCAAAAGTAACGAATATAAGTTTTTACTGATGTAGGTTGCAAATCCAAGCAAACGAAACGGACAGGGTATGACGCTGGATGACCTGCTTCTACAGACAGATGAAATGGAGGGGAATAAGTATTCCTATCTGGAGAACCTGAGGGAACAACCTAATCAGCTCTCAGAAGAAATGGTGCGATGTATGATAAATATTTTCCTTTGCCTAGCTGATTCATCCAAGTTCTCTTCATCTGGGTGCATGGCTTCACCAGCATCACCACAGGGCCACCTTTCCCATTCTTCCATTGCATCTCTCCCAGACTCGTTCGCAATACCTGTATCAAAGCAAATCCCCTCAGTTGATTTAGAGCATGAAGTTTTGGCTATGGAATACCTTTGATCCTTACCGAGTTCAAGGGAATTTAAACTGGACAAAGTACATTGGACTGTATATGCTTGGCTTGTTTAGCTCGAATTCCACCCTTACACTTAATAAACCACTTGGGTGCTGATGGATGGTTGGTGCATGGCTGAATATGTTTGTCATCAAATTTTAGAAGATTTGGTATTGATGTTTCATGTTTGAGCTTGTATCACCATTGAAGATGCACTGAGACATCTACAAGCTAATGTTCAAAATTCACTGACAAAAGTAGTCATTTTTTGTATGGTCAGAAACTTTGAATATTACCGGATTCTTCAAGTTGTTGTCCTACTCTACCAAAAATATTGACCGTAAGGCAGGGGGCAGGGACAGAAGCAGGAATCTTAAGGTATGACCGTTGAGGGTGACAAGTTAGTACTGGCGTATAATGAGTATTGCTGAATGTAAAGGGTTTGGTTGAAGCCAATCATAAGATGATCGATAATAAATATATATGTCAAAATCTATTTCAGAGAGCATCATATCCATTATTTTGCAAGGAACTGAGATCCTATTCCAACTAATATCTTATGCGAATGACATGATATCTCTTGAGAGATTGGATGCGACATCATTATTGGTAGTGGCACTGTTAAGGTCAATGAGTTGTAGAATAATAGTCCTCAGGCAGTATTGTTTCATTTAATTGCAACACCGCGTGACTCCCATCAGTGAAGAATTCGTCCATATACACACGTCGCCTCCCATCAACTGGGGACTTAATTAAGGAGAATAGTCATTTTGAATTAAATTACAAAGTTAGTGGGGCGTGTCGTTTGGGTTCAAAACTTTGAGTAATGAATTCTTTCTTGGCTTCTTCTTATGCGTGTGTCCCGCATTTCCCCACCCTTCTTCCCTACTAAGTACTAACCCTCTCGAGTCTCCCCTAAATTGTCTCCCACCACACCAGATGACCCCCTTATTATATGCTTCAACAGATGACCATGTTTATACCACTTTTTTTGCAGGTAAATACCACAAAAATAGTCTAGGATAATACAGATAACATAAAATGAATGTTGAAAATGTGGTCAGTCCCGTGACCAAAAAGTCCTTTCAAACATGAGTTACTGTACGCAGGCTAATCGTGAAGTTAAGCTATCTTGGCTCACAAACTAGGACACCAGCCAAAAGTGAACCACCTAGACATTTTACACTAGCTCAAAAGGCTTTTGTTAAGTCAAATATATGTGATTACAACTTTGCAAGTACAACTAAGAGAGACATTTCATACAGTACATCTATGTTTTATGACTCCTAATTGTCTACTTGTATGTTTTATGAAATTAAACCCATGGTAAATGCCCAAATTATACACGTTTTTGTCGTCAGAACACAAAAGAGAAGTCAAAAGCAGAAATCCAACAAAGAAGAGAGAGTGAAAGAAAGACGGAGTCGTATTTTGTTTCCCTTCATTTGACCTTTCTTTGAGTCTCCCGAAAAAGGACAACATAATTTTCACTCATTGTCATGACGTACTCCTCTTATTCTTTCTCTTTCATTCAACTTTCCAAACTTTGAATGTTCTTTCGTTTCCTGTTTGCTTCTCCACTATAAAAACTTCTTCTTTATCTATCATTCATTCTAAGAAGCTGTGATTCCAAAGAGTCAGTTTGTTTACTTTGACGGGGGATCATTCAGCAAGATTCACATGCGAGTTCTCGGTTTTCAGCTCGATCTTATAAACTCATTCTGATCATCTGGGTTGGGTTGGGTGGGTTACTTCTCTCAATATTGAGTTCGTTATTGCAGAAATCTTTAGAGTTGACGAATTCAAGAATCCTTTGAGAAAGCTAGAAAGAAGAGGAATTTTAGCAGTCAAAATGGCAGATAATACTTCTTCACATACTAGTATGATTGACGACTACAACAACAGCAACACCTCTGGTTCCACGGAACGAATAAGTGGCAATGTCATGATAGCTGCAATTGTCGCTCTCTTCTTGGTCATTGTCTTCATTCTCTTCCTCCATCTATATGCCAAATGGTTTTGGGGTCCAAGAGGAGATGTTGAGGATGAAACTCACCACTACCATACCAGGAGGCCAAGACGCCGTTTTGTTTTTGCTCCAACCCAAGACCCTACTGTTGCCTTGCACACAGGACTTGATCCCGCTGTCGTTCGCTCTCTTCCCGTCTTGGTCTTCCATCCTGATGATTTCAAGGACGGTCTTGAATGTGCTGTGTGTCTTTCTGAGCTCTCTGATGGAGAGAAAGCTCGTTTGTTACCGAAATGTAACCATGGATATCATGTGGAGTGTATTGACATGTGGTTTCAATCCCATTCCACCTGCCCTCTTTGTAGAAACACTGTCTCACTTGTTGATTCCAAGGACCCTAGTCCTCAAATTCAATCCCATGAGGAGGACAGTTCGTCGACTGCTTATTCAATAGATTCTCCGGATTTTCCAACCAATGTACTGTTTTGGGGAAATCAGACTCTGCTTAGCACCAGAACCATTGGACAAGGAGAAGTGTCACCGTCTACCTTTTCTTCAACTTCTATTTTGTCAAGTACTCCTAGGCGAGACGGGGGTTTGATGATTGAAATACCTAGTTTAACTGATAGGTTTTCATCTTTGTCGCCTTCGCCAAGTAGATTCACAGAAGAAGAAATGAAGTCCCCTATGACGACACGGTTAAGGTCATTGAGGAGACTTCTGAGTAGAGATAAAAGGCCTATCCCCTGCAGTCCTAGTTCTGTTGATGTTGAACTAGGTGAAGGAGGGAGAGGCCAGAGTTCAAAGTCGAGTCCAGATTCATGAAGTAAATGCACTATGAACAGTGGTATTAGACTGGTGCATCGTATCACACAATGCAGGGCTCCAACTAGGAGGCACCACATTACTGCCCAGTGTTCTCTCGATTTATAGTATCCAAAAATGGTGAGTACTTGGAACTCCCCAGTGAATTCATTTTCATACTAGGTATTTTCTTGTATTAGTGACGAACTTCTAGATGGTTGTATAGAAAGTTAGTAAGCTTCTCTGTTCAAGGGATTACAAGGGAGCGATCCCTATTCTACAGAAGATGTAGCATTCTTGTATTCTTTCTCTCAAAATGTAATTGTTCAATGGCTGTTGATATTTGTGTTCCTCCATATGAGCTTTTGTTGGTTATACTTGAAGAACAACTCCAATGCACCCACACTTTTTTCTAGGTAGTCTCATAGTATAGGTGGTTTATTGGAAGTAAACCCTCTAGTCACCAACTGATTCGGCTAGGAAAAATTCGAACAGACTATATGTGACCCCATTATAGACTCGAGAGAAAATATGACTGTATTATGTATGACATCATCTTTTTCAAAACTTTTGTGCTTGGAAGGTTCTTCTTTAATTTCCTCTGTCATAGTGGGCAAGGACTTCCATTTTCTTGGTCAATTAGTGTCTTTGTAAAGAACTGGCATGGTCGGAATTCAGAACTTGGAATCCATGGCCCTTTTAAATTGACCGGGAAGATTAAATTAAATGACTGGAAGCACACAAGTTAGACTTTTATCTGAAACAAGCAGAAAAATTAAAGGACTTGATCAACCCTTGAACTAATGGTAGTTGCCATCTTTCCATTCATCCAACTACATAACTACTACAGCAAGAATACTATGAAGTCCCGGCTTCTATTGCATCAGGAAGTTAAATATAGCCCTTGCATCTCCGTGTCATTTGTGCATACCCGTTTGCAGCCTCTTAGCTTGAGTTTTCTCAGTTTACTTCAATTTTTCAGACCTCTACTACAGCTATCTTCAGGGTTGGTCATGTTACCAAATAAACAGGTCCATATGCCTGAGAAACAATTGGGTGATTGAGTTGATCTAGACTCACATATGGTAAACTTATCCCCTCCCCTCTTGCGGGAGTAAAAAGACTGGTGATTGGACCAGATGTATGACGTCTGGCCTGCGATGTCGGGCCTGCTTTTCTTTCACTCCCATATATCGGACCTGATAGAGAACCGGGTCTCAGATTTGATGCCCGTACACTATTTGCAGATTGCCTTGGAGGCTTGCTCTTTTTATCGACTTTCCACCAGGAAAACAAACATCTTTTCCACCATCTTTTGCTCTTTTTATCTTCATCAGACATCTTTGTTTGGGCTTCTTTTTGGTGAAATGGTGAAGCTTGATTCTGCATTATACTTGAACGATTCTTTCTTGCTTCTTCTAGGAACTGACACAAATTAAATTTCAGAGTAGTACTAATTCATGAGTTTCTTTATAAAATCATCATAAAAAACGCCACTGACTTTGCTTTCTGCCTGTGTTTACAAGAGAATATAATATTGTGGTGTGACTTGTGAGAGCATCTATAGCGCGAAAAATCTAAATTTGAAAGCCATCTAGAATGAAAACTGGTTCCTTAATTAAATTTTCACTAGGAAGTTCCAGTACCCCAAAGACTTTGCCCACTGAAATAACAACTCGGGACAAAATCACAGGTCTATAGCCATTTCTTGCTTGATGTCAATCTTAAGTTCAATTTTTATTTGGCTGTGGCCTGTGGGAAGATGGTTTTCCACCGGATCTAAGCTAAGTAAAGATAGAGTACGATAGATTGGTACCCAGTCACTGCATCGGAGATGTTTGATGGATTTGAAAACAGATTGAGTTGCGAAGTCACAGTTATAAAAATTAGTTACCAGGGCCCATCATATTATGTCTACACAGAAACGATTTAACAACTAACAAAGTAGCAAACTAAAACCAAAGAAAACCAGAAAGTTTCTGTATTTTTACCAGTGAAAAATCAACTTGTGGATCAAAGTAATGGCCATTGTAATCCACAGGTTCAGATTTTGGAAAAACCGAAATTTTCTTCATCATCTATCTGAAAATTCCAAATGCAACCAAGTTAATTAACACATCTAAATTAAACATGCGTAGGAGTCCAGAGTCCAGATAGACAAAAAAAAAAAAAGATTCAAATTAAAGGAAGTCACACAAATAAGAGGGTAGCTAACTAACACAGTAAAACAAGTATCAGAAAGCTTCAATAAATGATATGATAAAAGTGTTAAGTGTGCAAAATAAAAAGCGGGCAGTGTGACTGTACAAGAGAGGGAGACAAGGCCAGAAGATGGAGTAGAAATCAGATGTTCAACTTGTTTGAGAAACAGGTGAAGGTGAAACCATCTACCAGTCTACCACCACCCAATTACTATGCTTACTTATATAGACGCACAATCCATGCAAGCTTTGGTTGTTGGAAATGCTTAAGATGGGGACCCAAAATGGAAATGAGCAGCAAAAGCAGTTAGACATGGAATGAGAATTGGTTGAGTAGCAAAACAAAGCATACCATTGAACAAAACATACATACATTATTATATATATTGTTAGACTTCCCTTTTTCTTCGTTTGCTCAAACAACACTACTACTACTTGACTGACTGATATAGAGCGGAGCTTAATAGGCTTCATATTTTATAATGATGATGATGATGCTGTTTCTTACCTTTAATTATCAAAAATTGAAGTGGGAATCAATTACTTGCACACTACCGTTACGCCGTATGTTTCGGCCCTTAAATATTCTAGCTTGATTGAAGAACGTGCCCAGTCTATCCGTATGTCTGTCTATTGAATAGGACTTTAGGACTATTGTAGGAGATTGAGATGTAAATTGAAGCACACGGTAGGTAACTCTCACCTTCTTTGACTATTGACATGACAAATTATTATTATTATATTTGACACACTTTCTCTTTCTATAAAACAAAACCAATGACACACAACTTTAACTCCCCCTGCTGCTGCTACTGCTACTGCTACTGCTACTGCTGCCCAAAACAAAGGTACATACATATTAGTGAACCAATGATCAGTATTTAGCTTTCACTTTTTTTGTTTAATACTATTCAATTTAGCATCCCCCGACTAGTACTATATATCATGATGAATTAAATTTCGTCTCCTGTTCATTTTAACTTATGCTTGGGTGTTTCTAGTATTGCTAAAGCATCTTATATTTAGGAGATTGCAAATAAGCTATCTTTTTTGTTTGGACTTTGGAATCAGGTTTTCAATTCGAAAATGAAAGCTTCAGAGGTAGCTGGTCTGTTGAAACTGGAGACTCACCCTGAAGGAGGTTTCTACTCTGAAACATTCCGAGATTCCTCTATTACCCTCCTCAAATCCCAGCTCCCACCCCACTGTAAGCTATTGTTATCCTTGTTTCCTCGTATGCATCAAATGCTTCTCTCAACTCTAGAATGCTCTTGCCTATATCAAATGTAAAATGCATATTCACATTACAATCAAGCAAATCTTAAAAAACAACTCATAGGGAGCCTCCCATCTTAGCAATTTAGCATCCATGGTGGCTTCCCCTCAAACACTTGACTCCCATTCAGTTGAAGAGCTGCGCCAGCTTTAGCAACTAAATCAGCAGCAACATTGCTCTCCCTCCAAATGGGGGTGATTCTGACATAATGTAACTTAGGCAAACTCTCCATCTAGGTTGTAAGTCCCGTGGAAGTTGAGCATCAATGATCATTTAAGAGTTTTTGAGGCTTGCCGCATATTTCTTGTTATTTATTTATTTAGTTTAGAACTTTAGATTGTGTATTTCGTCATCTGACTGGAGCTTTTCGATACAGACAAGGTCGATCGTCCTGTCAGTACATGCATTTACTTCATGCTACCCTCTGGGAGTGTCTCGCACCTCCACAAAATCCCATGTGCTGAGACTTGGCATTTTTACAAAGGAGATCCTCTAACGGTATGTCTGCATCTACATTTTCGACATAAACTCATACGATATGGTTTATGAACAGGTCTACGTTGTTCAGTTTAGTAATTGTGCAGATATGACCATATAACTTTAGGCTTCAGTGGTTGCCTCTTCATAAAGTAATTTGAATCACTAATTTCCGTCGGTGTTTTCTCTGTTACTGAAACTTGTACTTGTGCCTTAATACAACCATTTTGTCAGGTTTTTGAGCTAACTGATGCTGGGGATATCAAGCAGACCGTCTTAGGTTCAGACATAGAAGCTGGTCACAAAGTCCAATACACAGTTCCACCGAATGTGTGGTTTGGTGCATATCCTACAATGGACCTAGAGTCATTTTCTTCTGATGGAAAATCGCTCCTCAAAACTCCAACAAGAGACAGTGAGAACCACTATTCTCTGGTCGGTTGCACTTGTGCACCCGCTTTCCAGTTTGAAGATTTTGAGTTGGCAAAACGATCGGATCTCATTGCATTTGCTCCCAAAGCTGAGGCCTTGATCACGTACCTTACTTTTCCAGAATGAGAAAAGCAGGTTCTCCAGTAATGGTATATGTATTCAGGATTTGTAAGTTCTTCGTGGTTCACACATAATATCTGAAGGATATGTTTCCTCTTAATCTTTTCTTTGTTAATCTTCAAAATAATAGATGAAGGATATTGTGTTGACATAGGGTGGTATAGCTTATCTTTCCTTTATCTGCCAATTTGCCCTCAACTACACTTGCAATGGCAAATTTAATCCTGGTTTATAAGATGATTCAAGATGAACATTGGAAGGGTTGGACGAGCAACCTACAATTGTTGAAGGAAACAGAACTGGTTCTCTTTGCTCCCAGTTCATCCAACTGAATAGTTGTCGCATGAAATACGCCTTGATAAATTATCTTCAGCATATAGTATTACAGACTGCATCATGCACAATGAGATAATTAACTACTTGTTGGCTAATTAGAGCAGAGAAAGTGGTTTATCCATTTCTGATGCAACCCAGGTTTGTCGCTAGCATGACCTTATTCCTTAGTGAAAGTGATTTCCGGTTTCAGCCATAGGGATAACCTGCATACTAAAGTTAATGTGATTCTTTTTTTTTTTGGTTGAATGTGATTTTGCATGATTGTTGTTACTGAGTAAAGTTAATTTCTAATTTCAGCCATGGGCATAACCTGCATCGTGCCTTGTAACCTCTGATATTTTATCATCAACAATCTACAGAGATTCAACTACCATGACAACTCTGGTTTTAAAGAATTTGTGTCTTGACTAACAGCAACCATGGTCCATGGAAGGCATAACCGGCTAAAATCGAGTACTCCAGTCCAAAAAGAAAACAACATACGCATATTATACAAATTATTATTTATTTATTTATTGGTCGGATACAAATTATTTTATTTCTACATATGTTCCTTTACATCTTCTTTTGCTTTGGATAGTCGACAGACCCTTGATTCTGTAGATGTAGGGCACTTTCAATCCCATTGATAGAATGATATTATGGTTGAAAACTGAAAGAATAGAAACCACGAGTTTCTTCTTTCAGTGTCGCAAGTCTTGGACCTGCCAAAGTGCCACAAAACTCTAAGCTGCAACAAGTTTTGTACATAGCCCAGATTACTCCACCTTCTCCGACAACTTCACACCATAAGCTTCCAATATATCCAGTGCTGCAATATCAGAATTAGTTTGCATTTGTAAGAGAAAGGGAAACTTGTGGAGTTGTGTACCTAAATTGGTAAATCACATACATGATGGAGACGTACCAAGTGAATCACCATCTTTTAAGTGAATCACCATCTTTTAAGTGAATCACCATCTTTTTAAGTATCTCTTTTACAGGTCTTACAGAACAACACAAATGACACCAAATTCCTTATGGGGAAGGAAATTCTACAGTACAAGCAAGAAAAGAGCACTCACCCGGTACATAGACTTCTGGTTCTAGAGGCCTTAAGACTCCTCTTGTCTGTATCTTGTTCTCCATTAAAAGCTGCAAAATACGAATAACATAATTGTCAGAAGTGAAATAGGTCGTGGCATGGAACAATATTGAAGAGACAGAGTAGTACAAGAGCTCCTATGGCTGCTGGAATCCCAACAGTGAGAGCCATGGCAGTGGTTGTTTTCCCATTCTCAGTCCTTCCAAATTCCAAGAGTGTAGCTTGATGGGTCTCTGTGGGCCGGCCATCCGGAAAATCCACCTCTACTTCATGATGCAAAAGCACCATATCCTAAGACATTCCACACCGTAAACAATTAGTGATATTATAAATAGAAGTGATACGAATTAAAGTAATATTGGTGTCGGTGATCCAAGCAGGGCTAGAGATGCAATGTTGTTTACATCTTTTACCTTGCCAGTCTTAGCCATTGCAGAAACAGATATTTAGTATCTTCAGAAGATGATCGAGTAAACTGATAAGTAGAAGCTAAGCCCCAGGGTATATTGAAGAAAGGAAAATTTAGTACCTGCTCTGAATCGGAGTAGGCTAATTTCTCTTGCATGCAGAGACAGATTACATCAAATGCACTGTGGCAGGATACAGGAATTTCTATCTTATCGTGAAGTCCCAAAAACCTAGTCCACCATGAATACCAGTTCCAGTGATCAAATGTCATCTAATATGACTTCAGAAAGATAAATTGTAAAGAAATCTGATGTTGGATGGAAAATTAAGTATACATAATACTTGTAAAATGCATACATGTTGTGATCAACCGAACGAACTTGAAATGCTCTCAATTCAATGAATAAACTTATACCAAACAGAAAAATCTTCAAAACAAGTTCACACGTACTTGATCGTTCTGACTGTCTTCTCTGCAGTAGCTCTTTTTTTGCAAATTTCAAGGCTAATTAGCGTTTCCACCATTTCCTTCTCGTCTCCTACTGTTTTTGTCTTAATCTTTAGAAGTTCATCCAGGAAGGCACCAAAGGTGGGCCTGTTCCCTTCTTTAAGCATAGGATGGACTTCGGCATCAAAGAATCCAATTGTTGCTAGACTTCCCATTATTTCCCCAAATCCTAAACAAAAATTGTCCATAAAAAATGCATCAGAGCACATCTCACGAGGCAGGCCTGGATGAATCAATCCAACACTTACAGGCACGAGAACTGTTCTCTTAAAGTAATAGTAATAAAAAAATAAAAGAAAATATTAACACAAAAAAAACTAATTGAAAACAAACAAAAGGAACTATCTCTTTCACACGATCATTTCCTAGATGAATAATTTGTTTTTGAAGCCTTGTTCTAATAACAAATTATATACCTTCATAGCGTAAAGTTCCTCGGAATATAGTCGACGCTTCACTTGCAATTCCATATAAATCACCGTAAACTAATGAATCACGATTTGGGAGACACTCCAAAGCAAAAGCTGGAAGATCAGGAATCCGAAATCTTGAGGCTGAGTCGTATAGTTTGTCCCCTGCGAGTTTGTGTCATTGCTCTAAACATTAGAGAGGGGGGAGATATATACCCTCCCGATAGAATTTAACCATAAACTTCTAGAAGATTATGCATGGCAGACGAAATTCTTTCCAAGATATGAAGAGAACTTACCGTCAACATGTACAATATCTCCAAGAGACTTGTATGTTGCTGGATTGCGCCCTGCTCGAATAGCTCCTGCAGGGTTCCAACTAAAATATCGAAATTTGTATTAATGAGCAACTCTCCCCATAATTTCATAAATTTCGATAGCCACGAGTAACTTCCTTCATAGTTTAATGAAATTCCACTGGCGCATATGTGAGGTAAATAATATGATAAAGTGATAAACCAAACAAACAAAATATTGGTAGGAGCAGAACTATCTTAACATTGTAATAAGGTTATATGATTTTCAGAATCCTTGTAGTCGGCTCTCATTTTCTATTGGAATTCATCACTCCTAGGAAAGAATAAGAAAATAGGGTGATAAAGCATTTGCCATATGACTGCAGGTACACAAATGTGATCCATGCGTGTTTTACATTAGAATCTCTCCACTTCAATCTACTCAGACACAAAGTGGATGTGAAATGAAGAAGATAACACTAAAAAAGACACAGCAAAGATCTACGTTATTTTCCTACATGAGCTGTGTCCTTGTAGATATTGACCACTTCTCTAAGAGCATAGCCAAAAACTAAAAAGGATAATACGAGATGAATTTATCTTCATAGATTAATATACATTCTGAAATTTGTATCCCAGTTCTTCCTCTGGTCAATTCAATTCCAATGTATTTGACTAAAGCAAAGATCAACTTTAGCCTTTAGCAATTTTACTCCTCGAAACTGTGAATATTTTATACGTAGATATGTGCAATCTATGCTTATAGGATTGTTTTCAACTTTTAGTTCACTTCCTTCCTGTGAAACATCTAAAGACTTGTTAATAAAAGTAAAATGTAATCATTCTCACCAAAACTTCCAGTGCAGAAAATGCTCATATGTTTATCTTGAAAAGTCTAGGCAAGACATATGTCCCTCTTTGAGGCTAAAGAGATACCTGAACTTATATGCAAGTGGGTTTTATTCCCTTTTGGAG
Source organism: Coptis chinensis (assembly GCF_015680905.1). Lineage (NCBI taxonomy): Eukaryota > Viridiplantae > Streptophyta > Magnoliopsida > Ranunculales > Ranunculaceae > Coptis > Coptis chinensis. Next base: position 68,572 of record NW_028238129.1, on the reverse strand, counting down.
TGGGAGAGATACCTGAACTTATATGCAAGTGGGTTGTTTGCAGCACTTGGTGACGGAAGTCCACCACAATATGAAGTGAACGACCTTATTTTCCCCCCTCTGACATGTGCTTGGTTGATCATATTCATTGCCATCATATGATCTGTGGGATTTAAAGATAGTGATCACAGTCAAAGAATTCAAATTGAGAAACATTTTCACATGAAGCTTTTTCTATATATAAGCAGTCTTTAAGTAAAACCTACAGTCAATAGAAACGGTAAGGGGAAAAAAGAAGTACAAATAGAACAAATAAGATATATGTACTCTTAAGCAACGAAGTTTAACAACAGTGAGTCACCTTAACTATTCATAACATCAAAACCACATTTAGTGGGGATCTATTTAGGTAGTTGTTATCTGTTGGTATTGATACTTTCACTTGGAGAAGTAAGAAGAACCTGTTGCTAAATGCTATGCAGTCTAGTGCTCAGGCCACTTAGAGGTATGAATCATCATTCGTGCAAGGCACTTTTGGATGAGATTGACACACTTGAGGCTTTTTGCAATTTTATATAGACAACTTACAACCAGCTGCCATCAACATTATTCATCATCTGTTTTAAAATGGTCATTCAAAGCATATAGCAATAAAATACTACTTTGTTCTTGAAAAGCTCTGAGGCTTGCCAACTCTGTATTCCATTTGCAATGTAATGAGTTATCGAATTTCCTGACAAGGGATTAGAAAGGAATATCTAGGCTATCTTACGAGAAAGAGTTTAGTAAACAAAAGACAAAAATATCCACAGATGAGGTATTCAAAATACAGATAATTTTTTTTTAAAGATGTTATTAGTCAGCCTTCTCAAGCAACTCAAGTTGCAAATCACGATTTGAATACTACAAAAAATTCAGAAATAGTTATGGAAAATAACCTATTCCTGGATCCAAACCCATTTCACCAAGTATTGTAACACCAGCGCTTTTGGCCTTTTCATCTAGTTTTGACATTGAAGCATCCACATAGCTGGCAGTGACAAGATTCTTTTTGAGCTACAGTGGGAAGAAGAGTAACCAAAACAACGTTGTTATCAACATATGTATAACAAGATATCTGATTTCATTGTAGGAATTGTTCAAAGCGGAAATTCATTCAGAAAGCTTAAAAGAAAAGTACCTTAATACATGTATCAGCTATAGTAATGTGACAACTAGGCGGCAATAAACTAATAACAACCTCAGCCTGTAACAAATCAAAAAAATATAGTGAAAAATGGTAACATCAAAACCACTATTTAGGAAAGAAAAAAGTCAAAAAATTAACACAAAGTTATAGGAGATCCAGAAGAAACTACACACCCTGGGATTTAAGCTTTATTTACTTAAATCCTTTATATTACAGTGATCACAATAACTGTCTTTAATGTCTGTTGAATAGTTTTATTGATTCAAAACATGTGATTGAAGGAACTTACCTGTGAGATATACCAAGAAAGGCTTCCTTCATCCGTTATATCCAGCTGTATTGCAGTTGCATTTGGAATACCTTCAATAGTCTAGACAACAAACATTACCTTCAGAAACAGATGAATCATGTAATGGATAAATTGCTTAAATTAGCATGTTCTCTCAGGGCATTCATCCCTTGGACATGAGGAGACGTAGTGATGAAAAAAAAGTAAAATAAAATTTGTAAAGTAAGTCCTCAACGAGAATTGACAAGTACCTCTTCTGCATCCTTTAGATAGAGAGATGCCACAATAACTTGAATATCTTTAGGTTCTTCAACATCATCGCCTAATAATGTTTTACTCATCTTGTTCCCAGTTGATGCTAAGAATTCAGCAGCTGGTCGGCATACTCGGCCTGCACCCAGAATCAGAACAGCAGGTCTAATCTTCAAGTTGTCCTCGTTTTCTCCCACATTCTCAGAGGCCTTACCCAGCCTCAAAGATAATTTTTTTGTACTTGTGTTAAAAACCTCAGAATCTTCACTCGGATTTGCAATAGATGTTAGAGAATCAATGATTTGATCTAAAACTGCACTATCATCGGCCCCAACCTGTCAAGAAAAATTACAGTCATAATCTCATACATTTTCCAAATTCAATATGTTGTCTATAGCTCACATTGCATTTTGTGAACAATAACTAGAGTTTTAATTTCTAAACATCAAAAGATCATGTAAACAAGTGGAAATCCAGCTTTTTGCATGGGTGCGGCAATATTGGTGGCGTGTTGACTGACCCGAGAATTGGTCGAGTGGTGGATTGCACCATCTTCTTCCATGTGCAGCTGCAATGATCTTTCTAAGACAATTAAAAAGTGGATTAAATGGGGCTTTTAATGAGCAATGTGGACTTTGGGCCTTTTTGTAATGGGTTATATTCAAGATTGTACACGCCATTTTTGTAATATATATCTGCTTACTGTTGGCAGCTTGGTAAATGTAGAAGAATTTTATTCATGCATTAGAGATGTATGACCAACCAATTTACACATGCAAAGCCTATTTCCAAAAAAGAAGAAAAGGGTGTATCGAGTCGATGTGAACTTACTTCAAGTTCTGAATATGGGTTATATTCAAGAAAAGAGCCACCAGCAGCTAAATGCCTCATTTATTAGAAACTGGTCGAACAAATGACCACTCAAAGAAACCTGTCAATTTAAATTAGATTATCAGTCTGCAGGACTTGACCAACCACTATCAGAAAATAGTCTAGCATGTACAGGGCCCGCTCAACCATATAGCAAAGTTGGCAATATAATCTTGGTAAATTAGTGGAGAAATAAATAAAAAATTAAAACCAAAACCCACTATTGTTTTTCATTTAAACGTTTTATATTGCATAAAATCGAGATAAACTTGACAAATTGGAGAACTATAAAATCATGTTAAACACTTAAACTCCTTTCATAAACACTAGCAAAAATGGCACATCTCCATACTAATTCTCCATACTAATTAAAATTCTTCATCACCTATTTCCAAAAAGATTCTCTCTCTATATTAAAAATAAATCTATAGAAGTTATTGTGCGTTTGGATCATATGAAATAACGTAAACAAATCAATTAAAAAAAAAATAAAAAGATATAACAATTTTTTATTTGTTAAAGTTCTAACTAATTAAAGTTCTTTATCAATAATAAATAATTAAATATAACACCAACAATTCGATCTTACCTATATCATTTTTTTTTGTCTTCTATGGTTTTCCCTATATCTTTTTCTTTCTATATTTGTTTTATTTGGTGTAGAGCTCTTCTTTGTTAAATAAATCTATTAAAATTTCTTTGTGCTAAGACTATTCAAGAAAGAAAAAAGAAAAAGCCACCAGATCATATGAAATAATGTATACAAATCAATAAGATGTTGTGAGAGAAAAAAATTAAAAAGATGTAACAATTTTTATTTGTTAAAGTAGTGTTAAACACTTAAACTCCTTCTGACAAAAAAGAAAGACCAGCATAACTAAAGTTCTTCAATGTCCAATGCCTAACAAATAATTATATATATACTTGACAATTCAATCTTACCTATATCATATTTTTTTTTTTTACAAATTTCTACCATATTTGTTTTATTTGGTGTATAATTATTCTACAATTTGCAATTTTTTGTTAAATAAATCAATTTAAGTTCAAGTTTGTAAGACTATTCAAGAAAGTCTTGTGAGCATATATATATATATATATAACAATTTTTATTAGTATATATTAATCATAGAAGATTCCTTATTCGAACTTTGCTTAGGGCCCCCGATTATCTTGAGCATACCACAGAAACCGGGTGACAAACAAAATAAGAACATGGACTAACGATACCCATACCAAGACCCTCAAAAACACTATCAAAAATAGTCTATCATGAGATATCATGATGATGTTGATCGAGATTGATTAGATTTCCTTTCTATCCCCAACAAATTGCCACAACTTCTCAATCCCTAAATACAAAATTTGCTAAATGACCGGGACTATTACTTGACTTCGCTCAACCATCTCTTATCAAGGCAAAAATTCCAATTCTAACTCACACTCAAAAAAGTGATTATATTATAGACTATAGAAACTTTGAGATTTCAATTCAAATTTTCAATTTTTTTAACCTTTTCACTTTCCCACATTTTTTTTAGCCCAAAATTGTTATCTTCTAAATTTTTGTTATAAAAAAAATGTTTGTGGGGAGACTATTCAATGTTATGATCAATTTTACAATAATTGTTATCTTTTAAATTTTTGTTAAATAAACTAAGCATTCATATTAACGTAAACAAATCATATCGAATAAAATGTAAAATTTTATTGGAACAGGCCCCTCGAACAAATGTTTTCTACTATAAAAAAACAAACAAACACAAAAGAAACTTACGGATATATTGTGTTTCTTCTTTTTGGATTGCCCACTTGCACAATTTTCTGAAGAACTGCAAATTAGGAAGTAATATTTACAGGCAGAACAAATGAAGTGAAGGACTACATAATTGATCAAGGTCTAGGAGCTTCTAACCAACTAGTTATGAGCTTTTACAGAGTGATTAAGTAAAGTAGATTCATATCTTTCTAACTACTCATTTCATTCATTCTTGTTAAGCAGTGCTTAAAGGTAAATGAGCCTTCTGAACCAATATGTATGATCAAACAAGGAGAGAAAAGACCGAAATAATAACTTCATAATAACAAGAACGAACTATGCACAGTTCATTCACAGCAACAGTCTCAAAAGAGCCAGAAAATACACTAAACTAATTCAAATACACTAGTCTTAATTTGGACAAATAAAAGGACAAAAAAGAAAATTATGAGATTGAGTTTAAACTTGAAAGCTTACTCTGTATCAGAGCTTCGCATACGGGGGATATATTCGTACAAGGAAGTAAGTGCGCCTTTATGGGCTATGCAGGCTCTTACGAGATGGGATGGCAGTTCTGAAATATCTTTTGACGAAGCTAAATTACCAATAAACTGGGACAGGATATCTCCAAAATGTTGTGAAGCCTTCCATATTTGACAATTAAGATACAGGACAAGAAGAATAAGCAGACATTAGTAGACCCTAATATCCAACAGAGCTTGCATATCTGAAGTTAAAAATGAGTAATAACCACATGAGTACCTCCTTTGCAAACTCTGTTGGAAGAATGTCAACGGCTAGACATATTACACCCTTTCCCTCCATGTCGTAATGGTAAGAATCAGTCACATAATCATACCTAAAAACCACATCAGCAATCTTCCAATGAAAAATGAGTTGAGTGTTTAAAAATCAATGAAATAGAGTTCTGCTAGAAAAACAAGTCTCGCCTGGAACCTCGCAAGTAAACGAAACAATCCTATGGAAGATAAATGCATTTCAGGTTTCACCAATGTATAATGAGAAATTTAGTTTTACTATGCATATAAATTGAAATTTGCTAATTCTGATAATAATTATGATAAAAGAAAAGTCAAGGAGTAGATTTTTTAGATTCTCAGAAAGAAAATAAGGAGATTTTGTTTAGCTTGTAAGAATTGGTTCAAGAGGCACCAGACTTTTCAATATTATGTAACGACAGTCCCCATGTTAGCAACCATGCATATAAATGTATGACTTTCTACACATTGTGGTAACTAGAGAAATGAATGGCTTAGCTGTTTTCTGCAAGCATCAGTAGGATTGCCATAGAGAAAATGTATCAGAAAGCTTAGAGACATCGGAACAATTGAGAGAATACATGTTAAGAGATAACTTTTACCAATTACAAGGCTCAAGGGGTGATGCGGTTACTCAACATCAATACAATCATCAGCTGGGAGGATGTATATCTATGCACAACATGAAATACTCTTGCAGTTATCAACTAAGTATGACAGAACTGTACCTGAAGAAAGGGTTCTCTATTGGTGTGGATTGGTTAACAAACTCTATTGAGCCACCAATATCACAAGTTATGTCAGAAATTCCAACTAGCCGGCTTTCTTTTTTCATTAATTCTTGAAGCTGCTTAGTACTGATCAATCGAGGGAACCTTTTCTCCCAATACATGCAATTAACTGCCTCAATTACAATTGAAAATATTGTGTTATTTTTGTTATAGAAAATTATTCTTAAATGGAAAAATATTTTAGGAGTTTTATTTTTAGTGGTAGTACTATTTTTCAGAAAATTATTCTTAAACATTTTTTCAGCACATGAAATATTGAGAAATGTTCAAACCAATGATGTAGGTATAATCAATAAAATAAACAAAACTAAACCGAAAAAAAAAAAAAAAAAAAAAAAAACACCTCAAAAGCAGTATCTTAGTGTCTGAAAATCAACTATGAAAATGCTGTAGAAACAAGATGAAACAGAAAAATTCCCATGGAACAGTGATGCCGACTTTGCCTATTAATGTAAAAGTTACATATCCAATTGAGTATAAACGACCAGGAGGACAAGAGAGCAAGGACATAATAGCAATCACATATTTTATGTTAAAAAAACAAGCGGTAGTTGAAGTCTACTGCCAATCTCAATGAAGTAACTCAAGGGGCCAGTAAGTAACAATTAGCAGATGGTAGGTAAATTTGAACTAAATACATCAGACATTTCCTTCTTACCAATTACTGAAGCATACGGTGCTATTCGTTCATGAAAAATGGGGACGTAGTGCTCTGGATGTGCATAATAGTCAGCCTGCATGAGGAATAAATATTGAAATTCATGCTACAAGGATCAATGCATTTTGAGAAGACTAGTGAGTAGTACTGTGTCTAGTTAATATCATTAAATGATGAGACTAATTGCATTGCTTCTATATACTACTTAAAGAACTTGGAAAAGAAGCACATATATAGAACTTAACTGATGGCAGTGTCTTCAACCAATGAGAGCAAATAAAGGATCATGGAAGTAGTCGATCACACAGAGTAACAGTGCTCCATATATTTAAATCCTAGACTTAATATTCCAGTAAAAATGAGGGTTTGTTATCCCAAATGGCAGAATGTAAAAAAACACTCATATGTTTGGACTTGAGCGACGTAAAAGGAGCTGTCAACTTTTCTCCAGGACAGCTGAGTTGCAACCTTGTTGTTTTACTTACAATGAAATATTATATTCTATAAAATAATTCAAGGCTTAATTTGGGAGGTGACAATAGAGAAAATCATAAAAGCACCACACTGATTATGATACAATCTTCGTGGAAAATGATTAAGTCCCTTCTTTTGTCTTTTCAGTTTTGAATGCATATCTGGGATTCAGACAACAACATTCATATGGAGAAGAAGAATTGAAATGTGCTCATTTATAAAGAAAGAAAAATAACAATATAATGAATATCAACACATTTCAACTACAAAGAGGCAAGACCTAAATCCGAAATGATCTACCTTATCAAATTTCTTGGTAGGGTCCTTGGGTTCAACCATGTCCTGACAAGTCACAACACAACCATATACATGAAATACTCTCTTTGACATGCGTGTATGTTGACCAAGATCTCCACCCTGCATTGAAAATATACTCACGTCTGAAATAATATTTGTAATGGGCAGATGTTGACCATAGGTCTTCAAAGCATCCAAGGAAACAAAAACATATGAAGATCATATTGATTGATCTCAATGACGAGTCATGAAAGTACAGTTTACTCCATTGCAGATCATAACCAGCTATGTCTGGAATCCAACATATTCACCAACAATTAAACTATTTGCCCATAGATGATTTGCGATAACAATGGAACTCGATCACTCTCAATCCATTATAAATGATGATCATTCCATTTTTTATTTTCTTTTTTGATAGTTACAACTTTACTCCCTTGACCCCTTGAATATTATGTTCCCTGGTGAAGGTAGGAATTTAACCCGAGAGGCCCAACAAACATTCCAAGGCTTGACAAATGATGATCATTAATAAGAATGTAACATAATGAATGTTGGTATCATCCATATGCTTTATGTGGCTGAAAGAAATATTATACATGACTATCTTTATGGCTGACTGAGGTATTGAAATCTCTGGAAACAACGATGTAAATTCGACAATTTTCAAATATTCTTAACAAAAAAAGATGAAGCATTATCAACAAATTTCATCTAATGAATTCTATTCAATTAATATTCTATTACTTGCTATATACATTCATTTCCAACATTGACAATAACTGTGCAGAATCAGACACTTAAGAGCACAAAACAGATAAAAACAACAATAGGTGACATCGGTTACCTTTTCAAAAAGTCCTGGTAGTCGGCTTGGATCCACAAAAGAATGAGGGAGGAGCTTAAATATCTCTTGAGCACCCTGAGAAACTGCATTGATAATTAAAAATTGATATCCACGAGCATGCTTAATATATAATAATAACACTACAGGCAAAGAATTTAATTGCTGAAAATGAATAAAATCTGATGAAAAAAAGGCTGCCGGAATATTTAGAAACTAATAAACAACAAGAATGGAAGTCAAAATTTAAGTAGTATATCAATACCATTTCCTGATCCTGTGAATATAAAGACTAAAGGACAGATTCCAGATGGCAGTCCTAGCGTGGCTATCTCTTCAGCAACAGCAATCACTGCAGCTTTCGCGGAAGCCAGAGAAGGATACATATAAGATGCTCCCAGTGAGAGGAAAGGTGTTGAATATCCAAGACTTAGATAACCTGAAATTTAATAGTAGAAAAGATTCACGCTCTTATCATTCTAACATACAAGAGTTACACAACACAAGAATCTGTAAACATTAAGAAAACAGAGTTACTGAATGACCACCAATAGATTGTCGAGTGGACTATACTTTTAATAGTAATGTATATCGGTACGTTCTGCCACACATCAATACAAGAGTTTTTATTAAGATTAGAAGTATATACGGATTCATGAACCTTGAAGACTGTTCTTTGAGAATGCCTAATTCATGGGTCCATTCGACTATACAAAGAACAAAGCTGGTAAGGAATCCCCTATGTGTGGCTTCAAATGAATCTGGTGAGACTGATGAATTACTAAACAGCATTAACCCGAGGCAGAGTATTGAAAGTAGAAAAATGAAGATTTTAAAGAATGCAATATTAGGTGACGCAGACGGATAGAAAAAGAGAAGGTTTGGGCCTACGTTTTCCTAACCCATGTAAGAAGTCAATTAATCCAGCTCTACCAGCAAATTTTCCAAATGCAAGCAACCTCTTCCCATGGTCTCCAACAATAAGCTCATAGTCATACAAAGACGCCCTTTCATCTAGTATCTGCAGTTTACAGAATTTCATTTAAAAAAAAAAGAATGCAAGCATCTGTACTAGTGAATAAGCTAGGAGCTAGGTAGGTACCTTATCTAGCAAAGGCATGCTTTCTTTCTGCGCCTTGTGGGTGTGAGAGAAGAAAGTGTAAGCCCTCTCGGGAAGAATCATCTCTAACTGAAGCCAGATGAAAGAAAAAATTATATATATTACGTAGTGGATGACTATCTGTTGATGACAAATGAAGAATTGAAGTATGCACCTTTGGGTGTTTGATACCCAAAATAAGACCGCATTCTGATAGATCATGTGATAAATGACAGCCAACATCCTGATAAAGAGAGTCGTGATGGATGCGCTTAGTGGATGGCTGGACGATTATGCGTGTGACACCAGCTTTACCCCTTCCTCCGTGTAGAAGGCGAGCACAGTGTGAAGGGGTGAGAGGAGCTCTTCTTTCCCACTTGTTTCCAGACTCACATAGGATTCCAATAACTCCATTTCCAAACATTGCTGTATCCTCAAAACTATCAAATAATGTTCTATATCTCTAAATCAAATTGAGATCACAATAAGAAGAAGAATGGATCTCTATTATTATTGTATTTATATACGCGCGCTCCCTCCAAATCCTACGTAAGCGTTTGACAAGTGTAGAGCTGGCGCTCTTTTCCATTCAACAAACTATGTGTGGCCCACACACAGAGACGTTCTACCGTAACACACGGAGTTACACTACATCTCACACAAACTAAATAACAATTGCCACGTGGATAATAGACCATGCATATCTCCATCAAACACTAGTGGCAAATTTATATTTTGCTTTGCAATTCTCACGTTTGGCGACAAAATCCGCCTTTGCCACATCTTTCTCTCTCGTTTGTTTGTGCTCCGAAAATTAGCTGATATTATTTTCTGTTAGAACCTGCAAAACGGATTCTAGTGGAGCTGGATATTATTATTTTATTAAGTAATAATCGAAAAAGGCATCATCAGTTCATCACTTATCACTCATTTAAAAAAAGGCTGGAAGAGCACTCACGTATCACGACTCACTCCTTTCCGTGAACAAGAGCAAATGGTGGTATTTAGGACTGGACCACTTTTCATATGAATTATCAATGTGGACAGCACCTAGCATATTTGTCTTTATGCAAAACCTCGAAAAAAGACCCTCACTCCCGTGACATATATGAAAATCACCTCAAAAATTATCTAAGAGCAAGTCTAATAGAGAGCTATTAAATTGGGCTGCTAAAAACGTGTTACATAGGATTCCAATAATATTTTTTAGCAGTTGTTAAATTCAGGAGACAGACGAACGAAAACTCTGTCGTTTGTTAAGTTGCAACAGACAGCAGAAAGTGTGTTGTCTATATAGTCCCGCTAAAACGCAATTTTTTTCTTCTCTTATCTCGATCTCCTCACTCTTTCACTTCTCAATTTCCACTTTTTGCACCATACTAGTAAGTTTTTCTCTCTCTCTATCTATTGAAATTCAATTTTATTGAGGTTATTTTATTTGATTGATTTTGAGTTGTTTTGATTGTAAAGATTATTTTGATTAGTTTGTTTGCAGTTAAATTTAATTTAAAGAGTGTTAAAATGTTGAAATTGTTTGTTTGTAGTTAAATTGAAATGGAATTTGTGGTGTTTATATTGTTTGTTTCAATTGTATTATTTATTTAATTTTGTGGTGTTTTGTGAAATGAATTGATTATAAATGTTGAAATTGTTGGATTGATGTTAATACTATAATTGGTTGAAGTAGTGATTTTTTAAATGGTTTGATGTTGAAATATGTTTAAAGTAGTGACTAGTGACGTTGACGTTAAAATGCGTTTGAAGTGTTGTGTTTTGTTTAATTGTTGTTTGAAGTAATAGAAGGATGTTGATTGAATTGCAGGTGTCACTCAAAATAACTATGTACAGACTAGGTAGGGCATAGGCCTCCCCTTAATTTGTGTTAAAAGAAAAAATAGTAGTACTGTATATGTTTTTTTAGGCCCACAAATTAACCACACTTTGTGAGGAAAATCAAATAGTATATTAGTTAATAATGATGCCCACCTAGGTAGATTATTTACATGCATACAATCTATACTTATTTTTGTTAATTGGGTAATTTTTTTATTAATGCATTATTTTATAATATTTTATTTTTTATTTTTTTGTTAAATCACATCTTTTACTTAAATTGAAATAGGCACTAGGCCAGAATCTCTATGAGACTATCCAAATCTAACTCCTTAAACTTTCTGTGAACAAGATCATGAGAATTTCTCCATTGACCATTCTACTTATCTACTCAAAATTACATTACTTAAAACTATAAGAAATCCTACTAATTACTAATGTAAATGCAACAACATATACTAATATTTATTGATTGTGTATTTTGTAATGGTTGTTTTTCTATTAATTTGTTGACCTTATCGTCATTGATCACTTTGCGCTAGGCCCCCCTTGGTAACAAGGGTAAACGATTTTTCGGTCAAAATCAGTTAGTAGATTAACAAAAGAGTCAACGTCAACACTAAACGATGATGAAGATGAAAACAAAGTCTATAATTTGTAAAATCATCAAGTTCTTCCATTTCCGGACCTAATCGATCCACTAACACATCCTATATTGGCTAGAAACCCGGAAACACACATCTCTTATCGTGTTAGTGTAAATTGGTAAACATTTGATCATTAAATTTGATTTTTTTTTAACATCCTAATTTGTGTTTTCTTTTATTTGAATGAAGTGTTTTGAATAAATGTTTAGGTGGCGGGAATATGAAATTACGGTGTTGTTGGACATCCATGAACACTTGGTGGAAAATAATGGTTGTCAAAGGAGATTGTTTTGCAGACATATGAAATGAAAATTTACAGTCTCCATTTGAGTAATTATTTCGATATGGTTATCAAAACGCTGAACGTGGTTTAATATATATTTTGATCGAGTGGTGGTGGGACACAACTCACACTTTCTACTTTCTGCAAGGCAAGATAGCTAAGCATCACTCCAATGGATGTCACTATGCTCACAAGAATGAGCGTAGGAAAAGGAAAGGTAGTCAGGTTTGGAGAATGTCGATACTCGACTTTTGATTACACAGAGGAGTGTTAGCCCAATAAAAGGGCAGAGCATTGGTCTAAAGGGGGTATCAAACCTTCTTTTTTTGTGAATGAGTTCATGGGCAAGACTAAAGAGAGTGACAAAGGTTGGTGCCCAACGGGTACAGATCGAAAGAGATACTTGCGAACTTTATATTTTTACTTAATCTCGCAGTGTTTCTTCACCACGGGTGATAGTTCACTAAGATTAGGTTAGATAATGTGTTTGTCATGGTTAGAATACATTCATGAGTTTGATTGGAGTGGTGCTATGTTTGGAGCTTTAATTTACGTAATGGATCAAGCGTGTCGAATTAATAATAATGTTGCAAATGGTCAATGTGGTGGCTTCACCCCTCTTTTACATGTAAGTTTTAAATTTTTAGTATTATAATTTTATATTAAATTACAAGTTTGTTTTTATATTTATTTTATTATAGTATTGGTGGGCATGAGTAAGTACCTACAATGGCTCCACTTCTGAGAACGAACATGGACTGTGATATCATCCCATGGATTAAAGCATGGATGAATGACTATAGAGAATGCCAATCTGGTCAAGGTCCCCACAACATTTACTTAGACCATAACTAACTCGAGACTAGATCGACATTGGTGATATAGTGGACACCATAGTATACTACAAAGTATTTGTAATTAAATGTTGAGGATGTAGTTAGGGGATACTATGGATGATGGTTAGATACGTAAGGTGATTCGTGGGTACGTCGTTCATATGATCTTACAATGCGCCGAGTCATCTTTGAGTTTGGTGGTATCATCATGTGGTACCTGGGAGATAGGTGTTGGCACAAAATCGTTGGAACACCTTTCATCCCACACCCTCCTCCGAAGAATATGTGCCCATTAGAAAAAGCTAGTCAGTGGAGGTTCTACCTTAGAAATAATGAAAACTTGTGCCACAGGTTTCACTATATTTAGATTTGAATGGTGACTACGACAATTATTGGGATCACATCTCAAAATGTCTTATATTGTCTGCTAACATGTATAGAGTTGCTAACATGGACTTTGTGACATAAAGGCTATTAGAAGTGATCATCTGCAAATCCCACCCCGATGAGCCCTACTCTTTATCTCAAGGTCCTTATGAGGTTTTTGCTCCACCTCCTTTCGATCTGGGTAACCCAACATGGAGTTATGGTTGCATGGTTACATCTCAGGAAATCCATGTCGCCATACTTATACCTCACGTTGATCAAAGTTATCTTCGAACCTTGTCCCGGATTTTGACACTCTAGATGAGGTTAGTATTTGGTTTATTTTGAAACTTGAATTATATTTGGTTTTATAGTGATGATTTTTCTTAAAGTTATTGATTTTTTTGTAAACTACACTTAGGGCTCGATATGCCAAGTCACAAATAATGATGCATGGGATGTGTGACTCATTTATGACTACAATCGACAAGTACTATCATTATTTGGTGGCCGAGCGAGAAGAGAAGAAAAAGTCATAGGATAGAGCCGCGGAGTTAATTAGAAGCGCAGTTGATAGAAATAACATTGCGATAATCACGACAAGGGAGTAAATAAAAAAGAGGCAACCTGGTGAGGGTTCAAGCCGAAGTTAGTTTAGAATTTTTTTTATAGTTGTATTAATTGATGTTTGTATGGATTATATTTAATGAATTAATTGAATTATGTTTGTTTAATGAATGGATTTTCTTTAGTTAAATGGATGTGTGGATTGTTGAGTTCTGGAATGAATGGAATGAATTGTGGATTTAATGGAATGAATTGGTGAGTTGTGGAATGATTGGAATGAATTTGTATATGAAAAGAAGAACAAGTGCTTTCAGTTTTTGCGTCTGTAAGGTACAGATGGCAGAGTTTTTGTCGTCCGTCCCCATTTAATTAAAACGTGCGGTAGAAACTATGTCGTCCATCCCCTGACAACTTATTTTGGCAGCTGCTAGATAAGGCCACAAATTTAGCTGAGTTTATCACACCAGCCAAATTTAAGACCGTTCTAACAACCCCATTGGAATGACATTTTGGTGTTTGGAGTGTTATATGGCCCTTTAGCACTCCATATATATAGCACCTCATTGGACTTGCTCTAAGAGCGTTAATTGTCTAATAATAGGGGCATTTAGGGCTTTGGTCCTATTTATAGCAGTGATATTAGGCCTTGGTCCATTCATAGTTGGAAATTAGATTTTAATCCTATTTCTTCTAGTCAAACACATTGATTGTGATCAAACTGTCCAATTTTAGCTTAATACATACCTAGAATACCCATACACGTGCATCTCACACGTTTGTTTAATTTCAGTTTTATAGACTATGACACAAGTTATATATTACCTTTTACTGTAAGTAGGTTAATTAGGTTTTGGTCCTACTTTCTGCCATTACCAATTGAATTAGCTAGTAATGTTTGAAGAATGTATATAACATAAGTTGAGAAAGTGGGATTGGGTTTTGTTGTTCATCTTAGATCATTTGTTAGGAAGGAATAGTTTTGATGGTTGGAAAAATCTCTTACTAAACTTTTCTAATCTTTCTTTAACTTGTTCTTGATGTTAATGGTGGAAACAAAATTAAAACCATAGATTGAAATAAGAAAACATGTATGGAAAGGGTTGGTAAGAAAAACTTGCTCACAAAATTATACTCATTTGAACTTGTCAAATGAGTATAACTAGTGTTTTGAGGTTTGATGCAAGACTAAAAAGAAGTAATGAAAACTTTGTATTGAAGACAATCAAAACTTAATTCATTAACTAAACTTGAGAACATGAAATGGAAAACAAGCAAATAAATAAACTTTTTAATTAAAACATGTTAATCTAAATATTAATTATAGGGTATGAAAAATAAATACAAACCAAAATTGGTTTGGATCCTAACTACTTTGGATAACTAATTCTTTACATCTCTTTGGTTTATATAGGACACCAATTACCTAATTTCCCCTTCTTGAGGATAAAATTAAGCTTTGTGGGCTTTTGACTTAAGCCCATCTAATTGAATTCTTGATTTGGCTTTAAGTCATTGAGACTTCAGTTTTTGGCTTTGACTCCTTCAGAGTTTGACTTTGACAATTGACTTTTCCTTGGACTTTCCATAGCATCTTGAATCCTTATAAGAAGCGTCAATAATGTATATTTAGGTGCTATAATGCATCCTTTGTTATAAATGGTCTGTAACCTACAAAAAGCAGAAAAACCATAAGTTGTTTGTTCATTGAGTATAAAAAGGGAATAATTGTAGTAATGTAAAGGGAATAAAACGTACATTTGGGGACTGATCAGTATACCTCTTGTGCAATGAAATATCGAATATGTGATCTACCCATATTTGAATGTTGCATGCTCTACTGTGAAGATATGTTATGGAAAAGATGACATCTAACATCTCCGTTTATAAAGGAAAAGAGTATATACCATTGGGTTGTAACGACTCTATTTTTATGATCGCTGGATTATAGGTTACAGATTGTGACAAATGTCCTCATGCTCAATTTGTATGACTGTTTGGTTTCGCAAACTTACAATTTGCATGTGATACACACGCATAAGGGTAGTCTAGCCATTATGTGATAATTGGACACCTTGACCATAGTCAACTGACAGTTTACGAGTTTGACTAGCAGAAATAGGACTAAAGTCTAATTTCTAGCTATAAATAGACAAAGGCCTAATATCACTACTATAAATAGGACCAAAATCTAAATACCCCATTTTAATATCTATAGAAACAAAATGAGAAGCTAAGAGCAAGTCCAATAGGGGTGTTAAATAGGTTGTTAAAGGCCAATGGGGCTACTAGAAAGTCTTAACTTTTGTTGGTGTGATAAACTCAACTAAATTTGTTGCATTGTCTAGCAGCTGCCATAATTAAGTTTCGGGAGACAAACGACACAATTGTTGATGTCCATGTGTTAAATTTCGACAAACGGTAGAAATTGTCCCGTCTATCCTATCTATTTCAATTTAAGTTGACAAACTAATGGATTGTGATGTCTGTATCCATTTAGCACTTCAAAACATAAAAGCCAATTGGAATTAAATTTAAGGTTTTGGGATGCCATATTTGGCTGGCAAGATAAAAATGCCAAAAATCCTATGTGGCAAGATTTTAGCAGTTCCTTTTAGCAGCCCTCTATTGGACTTACTCTAATAAAGTTATACAAAATGTAGATACTACAATGTAGAGAATTGTTCAAATGAGATAAAGGTATTAGTTGATTTTAAAAAAATAGGTATGTAATAACTTGATAATATGTATCACATTTTTATTGCCTTTATTATTAGTAGAAGCTTAAGCATGTTCCACTTTTTTTTTTTTTTTTGGAGAAAATTCCGGATTATATTTGTAAAAACTAAAAAGAGAAAAACAAGAAGATTTCTTGGTTTTTGTCAAATAATATATAGGTAGCTTGATAATTTTAGGGCTCTTTTAAATTATGGGCCCTATGTTGTCACACAACTCGCAAACCCTCAAAGTTGGCCCTGTATTGACTGAATATATACAAAATTAGGTGAAAATTTCTTAAAATTGGTGGATCAGATGTTGCATATTGTAAATTTTTTTTTGCTAAAAGGTAATTTATTCAAATAAAATAAATGGTTACAAAAAAAAAAGAATATGAAGTGTAAGAACTTGATAGTATGGGTATCATCAGTCGTGTACCCACCTATTACATCCAAAATTTAGATAATGAATCGAAAGTAAGTAGTAAAATAGTTTTCCATGTTTGTCACAAACAGAGATTTAGTGTCCCACCATTTATTTTCACCTTTTTGCAATGTTGCACCATGTCTCACACAGTTGTCCGCATATTGGAAATACTAATATTAAACATCTGATTATCACCAATGATTTCTTATTTATCATGATATTTTCCATGGTATTTGTGAATATAGTTTTTTTTTCATGATTATTTTCCATGATTTCTTATTTCCATGATTTTTTTTTGAAAAGTGTTCTTTTTAATGTTTAAAACATCGAACAATGATGTATAACTTTCCCACCGAATGGCATAACATTTTTCTTGATTATTATAGGGGTTTTTTTTTTTTTTTTTTTTTTTGGTATTAATTTTCCAGATTGAGTTTTCCATACCAAGTAATACAAAATTAGATTGAATGCCAACTCGCGCGATCAATCACAAATGTTGCATCTTCCTGCGTAAGCGTGTGTTTGCTTTGGTCCTTGTGTTTATTCTGCATAGTTGTTGATCTCAGCTCCATCGAATCTATGCATGCCCCCTTTAAACATGAGGGGAGAACACCGTTTTTATTATTTGTTAATTAGCTCCCCCTGCTAAAGCAACAAAGGATCCTTGATCATGTTCACCACTTTCTCGCTTGCCCTATTTGTATATGCACTAGTATGTGATCCATGTTACGCACCGATTCTTGATTCTTGTAAGATTTTGTATAAAATGATACATTGTATTAGATCCATGTCAAGTTGCTGCATCAACAACAATGATCAAGAATTAGAAAAATATATCAAACCTATATTTGACGTTTTTCGTTTGAGTCAATTTGTCACTATGAAGGAAATGGCTTACAATAGTGCAGGAAGATATTACTAAATAATGAAATATGACTAAATAATGAAATATGACGTAGGTGCTTACAATTAGGCAGGAAGTATTACTAAATAATGCAAAATAGGAAGTAGCTTAGGCCCTTGCGATTGTGAGGGGGAGGCATTACTAAATACTGAAAAATACGAGAAATAAAACACACAGTTATTTGGTTATTAATTTATCATATGGGATTCAAGAAAATCGAAATCTAATAGTGTAGAGATTTGCAAACTTCACATAGGATTGATGAGGCTTAACCCAACACAAATATGGGCTTTTCATGCTCAAATTTAAGTTTCTTTTTAGATGGATTGAAAAAGAATGGGTATTAAATTTAAAGCCCGTAATGGTTGAAGTTTCATAATTGTGTTGTGTGACCCCTGATCTTTTACTACTTTAAAAATCCTGAACCCCACCAACAGTGCCACAATAGTAATTTAATATTTAAAAAAATGACTCTTAGTCATTTTTTTGTGACTGTTTTGCCCTTATAATTTTGAATTACAAATTTACCCCTATACCAAAGCAAAATAAAAAAAAGTAAATACTACATACAAAAAAATTAAATAAGTAATTCAATTTTTGGAGATGCATGTGTTTAAGTCAGAGGTGTGTAGCACCTTGTAGCGCCCCAAACCGATCTCTTATCCAAGATCGGTATTTCACACGGGGATGCTAAGTAACGTCAAAATTTTTAAATAATAGATATATCCTAATATAAATTTATAATTAAAGACAATTAAAGAAATAACTAAATTATTACATAACAATTTAAAAGGAATCAATTTAGAACTTAAAAAAACAATTAAAAGAACCGCTAAAAGAACCGCCTTAGCCAATCAGAATACACTTCATATTAAATTTTTCTTAGTGAGCACATACGCTTTTTCATGTCTTCTGGGAGCCTGTTTTTCCTTGTCATTTAACACTTTCTAACACGCAACATTAGATGGTTAGTCAGTATAAAATAATCAATGTGAATTAAATTTATTAATAGCTGACAAGATTTACGTAACGGCTTACCTTTCAACTACATTGCCCTGCTTGGCTAACCACTTTTCTTATAAAATCCTCCGCGTGCTTAATTAATTGAACAAATATTTAAGAAAACATGTAAACAATCAACGTTAATAACTATTGTTAGATATTACGTACTACGAGATTAAGATCATGCTTACGTAGAATCATATGTTAAAACCAAATTAAACAATAATAACATAGATAGAATAACTGGTTTCTTTGTTACAAGGGGTGGGGTTTTCCTATGGAAGCGGTTGAGCCGTGTGGAAGGGGTGGGGTTTTCCTACGTACCCATTTAGGGATCAAGCCAATCATAGTTTTCCTATTGGGTGTAAAGATCTATGGGAATGGATTAAGCCATTCCGATGAGGAAGGCGGCGTGGGCTCCTCACTCATGCTCTAATCATGTAACGTTCACTAACCGATTCTCAACCTTGAATCGGTATTCTACATGTACGTCACTTCACTTCTAATCTTTCGAGATTTCCCCGAATACTCAATCAAACAAACAACTCTCAATACCAATAAAAGAATATTAACTTATTTATACTTGAACTAACCCAAATATAATTATGCTAGAAAAATAAACAATAAATTTCACGTGGCCTAGCATTGTCCCTAGCAAATGGCATATGAGTGACTTGGAGGCGGCCTGGTAGAGGCCTACAACGGCCTAGAGATAACTTGAAGCAACCTGTAGAATGGCCTAGTGCGGCCTGGCAGAGGCCAAATGGTGGCCTGTAGCAACCTGGCTAGCATGTGTTTAAATACTAGATTCGGTTAACACATATGAACTGTCTTTCCAGCCAAACCAACTCCTTCATAAAATTTCTTTAAGTAATAATAATCAATAATCTCCTAAGTACCCACCAAAACAAAACCTGCTGTATAATATGAACCCATGTCTACTGAAACAATTAGAAAAGGACAAGAGAAAATCATAATCAAAGTGTAACTAACATGATATTTGAAAGTGGAGAGAAAACACACAAAACAATAGCTAATCCAATTTAATAGAATATGCACAAATATTTCTACCCAAGCCCACACAAAAGCCCAATTCAAACAACTATCCAAATCCATATCAAAACTCATATCAAACCCCGCCAAATATATAAATGTTAAACCTCCACCAATCGGATTCCAATTAATGGTATAAATAATAAATTCCCCTAGATAATAACTACACATCAACTAATTGTGTAAACCACTTAACAATTTATTCTTGTCAAATACAACTACGCCAGTCCACATCAAGTCAATTATAACAAGACAAGTCGAACGCGTAATTTCTTACATAAATATTAAAATATAATGAAAAATGACTAGAATACCTGTTACTAAAATCCGGGTCATTACACACCTGCATCAGACTAGTCAATTTAAGCACTCCCCATGAATCTACATATTTTTTTGACTCTAATGGTGGATTTCTAATGTCCACATCCTACAGTGATCTTCGTGATCATGATGTAGACATCTTCGTCCCAAAAATTCAAAAATCGAGTTAGGCCAGTTTCATTTGGAGTTATTAACCTTTGTCAAACACTTTCTTGTAAAAAAATTTGAAGTTTTTAGAGTGGGAAAATCTTATCCATCTCTCCCTTTGGATAAAATTTGGTAGAGAAAAAGTTCCTTATTTTCCCACAATTTAATATTTGCTACTAGTATTTGCCTAATTAAGTAGGAATTTTTATCAAGCACGCCCTTAGAATCCATATAATATCCTTCAATTTTAGATAGGGATGTCAAGGGGCTGGACTAGGGCCGAAGCCGATTGAATCCGAATCGATAAGATATGAACTTAGACTTTAAATTTGGCTGGATGAACTTATTGGGCTAAAACCCTATCGGCTTCCAATAACGGCTCTATCCGGTTTTGATTTGATTTTAAGTATAAGAGCATCATCAAAATGTTTCTATATTTTTTTGTGACACCTCAGCATTTTTAGTCAATCAAAATTTCTAAAAACAAGTCAAACACCAACTCTGTTTAGACAAAATTTGGGTTTTTATTTCGAACGGGAATAGTTGTCCCGTTCCAAATTAAATTTGTTTTAAATGGCAAAATATGTCCCGTTCCTGTTGAAACAATTTTTTTTTAAAACGCGCGCATTTTTTAGAAATCGAGCCGTTTTAATTTTTTATTAAAAAAAAATGTTGGACGGCAGTGAGACGGGACAACTTGTCCCGTGTGGCTCATTTCTATATTTCTCACTAATTTGGTCTGGAATTTGAGAATTGTTAGAATAGAAATCAAGTTTTAACAGCACGTTGGGGACGAAAATTGCCAAATTTTTTGTCAACTGTCACATTAGAAATCAATTTTAACAATGCGTTGATGATGCTCTAACCCATACTATGTGAATACGAAGAAAAATAGATCAAAATGCCTGTATGGTCTAGTAGAATAGGAGTGGCTAGAGCACATTGTTGCAACTTGCAACTCAAGAGAATCTAAGGTTCAATTCCCAGCAATGATATCACTTGGGCCAGACCCAAACAGCGTTGAATCCGAAAGGACCTTGACCTTGAAAGATCCGGCCCATTGATGTGGGTGCCCAAAGTTACGACAGATGGAAATTGGACCAGCGAACGAGTCGATGCTGAGAGAGCAGTAGGGCACCAAATCACGAGAAAGAACTTTGCTGGAAAACACGACCTCCTCGTGTACCACCAGGTCATCAATTAGATAATAAATTATGGCGAAAAACATTAAACATGAGATGGCAAATATAGAGGAGTCCGATTAGACTTGATACATATGGTCATATGGATCCTTGATTCCCTGTACCTGCTCGATTTATGTCCACTTCACTGGCTCACTGGCTCACTCAATAGTCCGAGATAACTAGAACAAAAAATGTCTTTAATACAGAGAAGCGAGAGAAGCCGCCTTTCTGCCCCACCATTCGAAAGGCAAATAAAGTCGGACAGCGTTTCAAATTTGGCCACATGACATTGCCCATGTGCCACATAAACGATCAATCCATAGTCTATTTTATCCATTGACATCACCACCTGGTTGTCTAGTACGATAAAGAATTGGCAGCTTGAATGATTCAAATTTTCGCTACTGTTGGTTGAGACGAAACTTGAGAACGTGCAAGGATAAGTAAGCGAAAAAAATAATGCTAGGATTAAGGAGTTAGCTAACCAAAAATGTTAAATCAAAATACTACTGCATGTGGAATTAGAAAGTGTTTTACCCGCATTACCTTGGAGGCTCCGATCGAGTGTACTTCCCCACTTTGAAAATTTTTGTTGCTCTTAGAGCTGTACGCCTGTACACCACACTTTGCCTATATGCACACTGCACCCGTGTACCACAAATTCACAAGTAGTCCCGGTAATTCATTGCAAATCGTGTGTATTTCAGAAAAGTCCTATATTCCTAAATGTGGCTTCCCAATGCTCATTTGGGAAGAATCTAAAATGCTAGTTTCCCAATTTTATTATCATGATGGGTGACATTAATGATTTTGCACAAAAATTTCTAGTTCAATTGGTTGCGTACTTCTACTTCTCTTTTCATAGGAGATGTTGCAAGTTCGAATTTCACCAAGTGTTGGTTGGGATTTTTTTATTGTGTAATTATGTGATGGGTTTTTGAGCTAGGTGAGTCTTCGGGCTAGTGACAAAGGTGCTGCTATGATAGGTGAACCAAAAAGCAAAAGCAAGTCCTCGTGAACAAAGTGGAAACGGTTGGGTTTACTCAAAATGATGTATCGGCGAGAGCTTTTGGGGTTGATGAGCCTTCGGACTAGTGTCCCTCCGGGATTGATAAGCCTTCAGACTAGGGTCTTCCGGTGTAACCGGTGTGGGTCTACCTTAACCCTCTAAATATTTAAAAAAAAAAAATGATTTTATACAATTTGAAAACATATCTCTATTATTTATAAAAAGTGTGGGTGAGTGAGCCAATTGAGCTGTATATCGGTTCTAACAAGTGTTATTTTTATTTACATGTCTTGTGTTAGCCAAGTACAAACCATTTGAGTCACAAAAATATCAATACAAAAGTCCATATATTTTATCTATTTTGTTTTAGAGAAATACCCTACCACTAAAACATAGTACATGTAAAATACTGGCAGTTTTTGTTTTTGGGGATGGAAAACATGGTGGGGGACCAAAATCATAAGTGCAAAACTCGTGCATATTTGGTAGTGAATGTTATTCTTCCATCGTTGATGAGTAGTTTATTACAAGGAACTAACAACAATAGGTACCAAATTAGTTAGTTGAGGTAAGGAAAAATCATGCAATGATTTTGACATGTATGTTAACAGCATTTGACAAATGTACATTGGAATGAATCGCTACAGAAATAAGTTGGCTCATACTTCCGTGTTTAATGCCTGAATTGTGATGCCTAGACGTCATTATGATGATTGAATCCAATTTTTTGACGCTAATACGGGGGATAGAAAATACCAACTTTCTAAAGTTAGATGAGTGTTTCACTGTCATTTTCTGAACTTAGAATCAGAATTTGACCAGTCCAGCAAAGGGCGAGGGCACATGGAGGGCCAACAAAGTGGACCCAAATGATTGCCCAAATCACGCAACACAACAAACTTGTAGCAAGCTCATGCGTGGGGGTCTTGCCTATTTTGCCTGACCACTTGGTAAAGTTGGAAGACGATGTCTAATCTTTCCCCAATTCGCCTAGGGTCCATTGGCTTTAGGTTTATTCTCTTTTTTTGATAAAAGCCAATACAATTACGTGTGATCAACCGAATCACATTTGTTTTTTTTTAAGAAAAGGATGAATTGGATTTTGATCATTTAGAATCGGAAAATATATTATATTATATACAACAAAACATAAATCCAAAGAGAATTCAGGATCATACATTATATGAACTCCACCACCAAAAGTGAATTTATAAGATAAATTGAGAGTTGATTTTTTGTGAAGATAGTCTTCTCATAATAGAAATTCTCTCTACAAAAAAATCAGGAAAAACAAAAATGTTTAATTTTGTCAAAAATTGTTTTGAAATTTGAAAAAATTTAAACCGTTAGATAATTTTATAACATTGTAACATTGTAAGTAAATTTTGATACGGTTAGACATCTTCAAATATACTGATTTTTTTTTTTTTTTTTTTTCTAAAAATGATCTATATTGTGGAGAGAACATCTCCATCAAAAACCAGTTTCTAATTCATTGTTTTTCATAATAGAGTTTTTTTAGAATTCATATAAGTAGAGTTCATATAACAGACATATTATGATTATATTGATAATAGTTATTATAAGTTAGTGAATAAGAAATTATTATCTTCACTTGGGAAATTAATGACGTGAAAATATCTATATGATTTGATTTCCGAGCTTTGAACATAAAATATCTTCTACTTTAAATAAAATTCCTCTAGCTACAATATCAGTTTTCACTTTTGCCCATTTTATCTTTCATTTATTTGAAGTATTGTTCGAATCAATAGAATGTAATAAGCTATATCTTAGGAAGGTACAAAAGTAATTTAGTTATCACTTTCCATCGATAGGACATTTCCTTTCCAATTTTATCTTCTTTTGTTTTCAAAAATTACAATCCTTTCAAAATCCAATAGTGTTAATTTGAATTGAAGTAAAGATATATATGTCACTTTAATCCAATCAAACTTTTCAACAAAACACATTGCCCAATATATGTCACTTCGTTGGAAAAGTGATTTTTTTTTTCAAATATTTTTTTTTTCCAATTATGCCTTTCCTCGTTTCATTAATTTATAATATCCAAAACACAAAAATCGAGTAAATTCAATTAAAGATAATGGTGGATCAATAATTTACAATTATATTAATAAGGAAGTATGTGTGTGTGTGTGTGTGTGTTTTTTTTTTTATGAAGTATAAATTTTTATTAATAATGATAATGAGTTTTATAATTAATTAAAACAAGCGTGGAACAAACTGCGCCGCAAGTCATTTTTGAATTATAAATTCTATCATTCTAAATACAAACTCGTTAGGACCAACTGCCATTACGTTCATAACTTTCAGCAATCTTTCAAGAGCTCAATAGACTGTTGTGCTAAGAAATCGAAAGTGTCAAAACTGAACAAAATAAAACAATGTTGGTTAACCCTATAAATATCCTCGTATTTCTCAATCTTCATTGTCGTTGCTCTATTAGCTGCTTCTCCCACCTCAAAGACTCAATTTCCAAACCCTACAAACGGAAATGCTCTAATTACATAAACACATAAACATACACATGTTTTCCCTCAGACTAACTGTAGATAGATCAATACATCCGTAGACCGAAGTATCGATCTACTCTCAATCGGATCAATGAAAAAATTGACAGGAGTCTCTTTCTTCACTTGTACCCCAGTCCTCCAAAATACATCACATAAAATTTCTGACATGATCATGTCGATATTTAAAATTTGAAAAATGTCTACAATGTGTTGTATGGTCTCCGAAAACACTTAGTCTACTCTTTTTGCAAACAAGGCATAAACCACCATCAGAGTACAAATAAATCATGAGACGGTACCGGAGAATAGAATGATACTCTACCAACGACATACGCTATCCAAATCCCTTTATCGGAATAATAAATAGAAAATCATTTGCATGTTATGATTGCAAACATCCAATAATGAACTTTTTTGACGAGCAAATAAAACAAATTCCCTCTCATGACTAGCAACAGTCTTACTATATAATGCTTCCGCCAAAACTTTTTGTGGTTTTGAAGGGACGGTAGCATTTACAGCCAGAAAATTGAGGTCAAAATTGGGTAGACAGAGACTCAATACACTGTTAGCAACATCAAAAATCTCATATAAAGGCACTGGACCACAACTCCTAAAAATGTGGTTCTGGATCTCAGAAACCTGATAATGAGAGGCCATAAAAACAAAAGTAGAGACATTAGTTGCACAATAAATACTTAATCTACCAAGACGTAATGGAAGTGTTGATAAACGCCACTATAAATTATTTTTTTGTTTTTTTTAAATCAAAAATATATTTATTGATATGAAAAATAAATAAAACAAACGATTTAGAGGTCAAACGCGCTATAAATTTTGTCGCTAGCCCCTTCTGAATAGCAAAACCAATTCTCCTAAACACATATTTGTAAAAATTAAAATGAAATTGAAAATACTGGAAATGGAAATAAATGTTTATTACTAGGCAGCTTATTATTCAAGTTGAAACATGAAAGTGTTTACTTTTAACATTTATTTAATAATAGGGATTAACAAATAAATTAAAATAAATTAGACTTATGAAAGAAAAAATAATCTATTTATCAAAAAAAAAAAAAAAGGATTCACGCTCCACAAATGGCTAGTTTTATTAATAAAGGTTGTGAAATATTTCATTCTTAATAAAGGTTTATTAACGTTGTAATTTGCCCATGTGAAGGAAAAAAATTCTGAAGAGCAAACTCTGATGATCTCCACCCTTAAAAATTGCTTCAGGCTGATCACATTGATTCAGGAACCCCAATAGCACTGTATATCATTATAGACTTATAGTTAGCAAAAAAAAAAAAAAAAAATAAGAATTTAGCAATCCAAAAAAAAAAAATATAATAAAAAAAAATATATAGGAATTTAGCAATCATAATCATAGTAAGTGGAGCCGTGCACATAAATTAGATATGCCAACAGACTTTGGCAGATTATTCTGAAGGTAGCAGACGAACGCTGGTCTCCAGCCTGGAGGTAGCTATATAATAATTGAGGGAAAGAAAAGGAGTAAATAAATTAACAATGCAACTTGCGCTGAAAGCCTGAAACGAGATTATATTATTTATTTATATATTTTTGAATAAAGTAGAAATTTGAAAATATTAAAGCAGGGAAGTAAAAGATTTCACGTGGCCTAATGATTTCACGCCACGAAAAAAAGAGACCGGTTCCTATATAACCGGGTACAGATATTGATTTCTGTACCACACATATATATCTCGTATCTCGGCGCACACACACACATCTCGGAGCATACACACAGATATCGAGGCACACACATCTCGAATTTGGATCAACAGCGAGATAATACGGTTACAGAGATAATCTCTGTACCCGGTTGTAGAGATCTCGAGTCCCAAAAAAATTCAGAAAAATTGGTCACTCAATCTGCTAATAAAAACTCATACAACTGAGTGAGAGGATAGTAGTCTAGAGTTTTAGACATCCTTAACTCGGTTCCGCCCCGAACACAATAAAATGACCAACATTAAGGATGTTTTTGCCGGAATGTCAGATTCCTCCGGCAAATTTTGTAAAAAGAAGAAATTCTTGTTCATCATTCTTTCAGCCATCCTTCTTGTAGGTGCTATAATTGGTGTTGTGGCTGGGGTTGCGTCGCGCAAAAAATCCAATGACACCCTTTCCCATGCCATACTAAAATCCGCATGTAGCAACACTAGATACCCAGAGTTGTGTTACTCAGCAATTGCAAGTGTACCAGGTGTGGCAGCTAAAATATCCACTCAAAAGGATGTTATAGAGGCATCACTCAATCTCACAATCACAGCAGTGGAACATAACTACTTCACTATAAAGAAGATTATAAAGACTCGAAAGGCTTTAACCAAGCGAGAAAAAACAGCTCTTCATGACTGTCTAGAAATGATCGATGAAACACTTGATGAAATCCGTGACACTGAAGACGAGCTAGACGATTACCCGAAGAAGAAATCCTTAAACCAATACGCAGAAGATCTAAAGACACTAGTGAGTGGTGCAATGACCAACCAAGATTCTTGTCTTGATGGTTTCTCATACGAGAAAGCTGATAAAGAAGTGCGTAAGTTACTGATAGCAGGGCAAGTGCATGTGTACCACATGCTTAGTAATGCACTTGCTATGATATGTAACATGACCAATACAGATATGTTCAATCAGCGTTCCGTTTCAGGCAGAAATCTTGTCGAGGAGGAGGATGTTAATAAAATTGATAGTGATGGATTTCCAAAGTGGTTATCCGCTGGAGACAGACGACTATTACAAGCTCCCAATGTGCAGCCTAATGTCGTTGTAGCAGCTGATGGGAGTGGAAATTATAGGACGGTAGCAGCAGCGGTGGCAGCGGCACCAGAGAAGAGTAGTACTAGATATATAATTAGGATCAAGGCTGGGACATATAGGGAAAATGTGGAGATCCCAAAGAAGAAGACTAATATCATGTTCATGGGTGATGGGAGGAGGAACACTATTATTACTGGGAGTAGGAATGTTGTGGATGGGAGCACTACTTTCAAGTCTGCCACCGTTGGTCAGTATCTCTTATCTTCTTTCTAGTTCATTCATTTACCATTTCATTCTTATCTTAATACCATGTTTTCACTTAAATTTTGACATAATTGAAAATAGACAAAACGCAAAGCAAGACTGCCAGTATACTTTAGGCCTGGATCTAACAGTCTGCTTTTGTGCACTCACTCATTGATTAATAATTAAATGGGATCTTATTTGCGTTTGATCATCAAACTGGCGGGGGGAAATGCAAATTAAATAATGCAGTCTCTACTCTATACATTGAATGGAAAACACATGCATCTCAGGGAGCGGTTTGAGTTTTGGCCCAATTCATAATCATGATAATGTAACAGCTAAACTGCTATAGTGTTAGATTTATTAGCTGTGAAAATGGTGTGAGGTGGGCATATCAATATTGTCTTCTGTAAGGAAATTCTAATTTACGGAATTGGATTGGTTAATCAAATTCCATCATTTCCATGTTTGGGAACCAAGGTCAAATTAATCAATCTAATGGCTATGTTGCATTTTGAATGGTAGACTTGCAACTAGTGAATCCTAGTGGAATTCGTTGTGAGTTTATGACCGACTTTGATGAAAATGATAGTTTATGTTTTGCCTGACCTGTTGCACAATTAGACAGGCAAAGATTTGAAACATAAAGATAAAGTTGTTTTCCTTTGAATTATAAAATGGATGATACTATTATGAGATAACCCTGTCTTAATCATTATAATCAGGTATAAAAGTTTTCCAGATTTTCTGTTTGTCTTGTTTACTTTTATGAGTTTTCGCATCTTTACTTGATGCTCTTTCTGTCTTTCCTGCTAGACCATCACTATCATTTTGCTTCTCCGACTTTTCCCCACCTACATTCACTTGTAGAGACGTAGAGTCACCATCTTTGATTTTCTTGTTCTTTTGCAACCAACAAATTTAATTATGCTGCCATGTATGGATACTATCATACTACTATCTAGAAAAGCAGATTTGATTGCACCTGTAAAACTCAATTTTCAACTAAAATGCTTATCTGCAAATGCAGCTGCGGTTGGTGAGCGGTTCTTGGCTCGAGATATTACATTCGAGAACACTGCAGGGCCTTCAAAGCATCAGGCAGTGGCACTTCGAGTGGGCTCTGATTTATCCGCATTCTACCAATGCGACATGCTAGCTTACCAAGATACACTCTATGTACATTCACTCCGTCAGTTCTATGTAAAATGCATTGTAGCTGGGACGGTAGACTTTATCTTTGGAAATGCAGCAGCGGTGTTGCAAGATTGTGATCTCCATGCACGTCGACCAAATTCTGGCCAGAGAAACATGTTTACAGCCCAAGGGAGAGATGACCCTAACCAGAACACTGGCATTGTAATTCAAAAATGTCGAATTGGTGCAACATCTGATTTGTTGCCGGTCATTAGTAGCTTCCCTAGTTTTCTTGGAAGACCATGGAAGGAATACTCGAGGACAATTGTGATGCAATCATCGATAAGTAACGTCATTAATCCAGCAGGTTGGTATGAATGGAATGGTAATTTCGCGTTAAATACATTGTACTACGCAGAGTACCAGAACACTGGTGCGGGGCAGGAACTGCAAACAGGGTAAAATGGAGAGGTTACAGGGTTCTCACAAATGCAGCTGATGTTCAACCTTTCACTGTTGGGAGGTTTATTCAAGGGAGCAGCTGGTTGGGTTCAACCGGCTTTCCATTTTCACTTGGTCTTTGATCAAATTTATTTGTAGCCCTTTAACTAATAGCTGTGACGTACGTGTTATCCAGGTGTACGTACTTCTAATTGTTGTGAGGTGAGCGTTTTGTATTGTTTAGCGGTTTTCAGTACCTCCTTATTTTTATTTTCAAAATAAAAACCCACGAAACTTTTCAAAACTAAAAACCCACGTTCTCTTCCTCATCAAAAACCACTCCAAATCTTCCTCAAGTCTTTCTCAATAAAAGCAAACAGAAAATTGGGTATAGTTCCACAGCTGCAAATTTTTTAACTTAATAGAAAATAGCAAAAAAAAAATTCGTTTTTCCTCTATTAAAATTGAAATTTGATATCTGTCTCAAATTTCAGACTGAATTTTACAATTTTGATCTCTTTTATTAGTCCCACCTAGAGAAGGAATTACTAAAAAAAAAAAACTACGAACTAAATCAGTTATCAAAAGAGTAGTAGATTAATCAAAATAACTAAAATTCATCCTAAATCTATAAAATTCCAATTAAAAGTGAGATGAATTTCTGGGAGACCAAAACAATGTGAAAACATCAACTTCAAAAACGGAAAAAAAAATATTTATTACAACTAATTTCAATACAGCTTTAGCAATTTAAAATGCATCTCTGATAATTTTGAATAACATGTTTAAGTTTTGTTTGATGTAATTCAAATTGTGAAATTGTGAAATGATAAATGATTTTTTTTATAAGACAATTGTATTATTTGATTGCAGTACATCTTGGAGCAATACACACACACCCTTGCCTGATGAGTGGCCTCGATTGACGCGCACACGTACAGCCTACGCACAATAGATTTTCGTAGGGATGTCCAAACGAGTACCCAACCCGGCCCGAACCCGATTTTTTGGGTTTTGAACGGGTATTGGGTTACCCGGGCCCGGCCCTATTCTTTTCGGGTCGAGTTCGGGTTTGGGTATTTGTTGGATACATGTGACCAAACCCTATCCTAACCCTATATTTCGGGTACCCATCGGGCTCGGGTTCGGGTTTCGGTATGGTAAAACCCAAATATATGAAATAAAAATAATATTAAATCTCTTCATCGTGAACGTCATTTTCGGTTATTAGATCTCAAGATCTCGAAAAAAATATCTTTTCATCTAATTAATCAAAAGTCATCTTCTTTTATTGGATTTGATCTGTTTAAACTTTAACATCGTAAAACCCACCCAACAAATCATCAAAGATTCAAAACACACGCGGATTGCATTTTTGAAAAGCAAAAAGAAGACAAAAAGTAGGCAAAAAAAAGCAAAGCAATTTCAAGACAATAACTCAATAAGATTGATGATTTTTTTGGGAGTTTCGACTTCTTGTGGTGGTGTGAATCCGGCATGTTGATTTGATGATAAGATTGATGGCTTTTTGGGAGTTTCGGTTTTGTGGTGGTGTGAATCCGACTGTTGATTTGCTTTCGGCCTTGGTGACCACATTTAGAAAAAGAGATATTTGAGGAGTTCTTGCCGCAAATTTTACAGTGAATGCAAACTTAAGAAGACTATCAAACCCACCAATCTCTTTATCATGAATGTGTGATTGGGTTGTCTTGTTTTTGGGGAGTTGTTGGAGGAAGGGAAGAGAAAGAGTAGTAAAGAATGCGGTCAAAGATAATTTGTCTTGAAGACCAAAAGTAAATAAGAATGAAGCAAAAGACCAAAAGTTTGTTGAAGATAAATAGATAATAAATGAAAATATAGTTGTTGGGAATTATGGTCCGGTTCGGGTTCGTGTTTTGGTCGGGCATTTTACCCTATATAAACCGGGTTTTGGGTTCGGTCCGGTCGGATATGGTTTCGCTTTTTAACCCTTTTAACGGGTTTAGGGCCAAATTATCGGGTCGGGTTTTGGTTGGTCCGGGTTTAGATAGTGTGACCAAACCCGACTCTATGTATTTCGGTTTGGGTTCGGGTTCGGGTTTTGTCGGGCTCGGGTAGGGTTCGGTGCGGGTTTTTTTTTTCGGATTTTGGGCGGGTTTCGGGCAGAATGGACATCCTTAGATTTTCGTATTATTTATTTGTAGAAGAAATTGGCAGTTACGAATGAAATAGTAAAAATGAGAAATAAGAAGTTTTAAAAATAGTTAATACACCTAAAAAGTGACGTGTTGTTAAGATTGGAGTAGAACAGTTGGGTTTTGAAAACCACTTAAGTATACACTTAAGTGGTCTGCGCGTGTTGTTTGAGATAAAACTCTTGGTTTTTAGCTAGACGATATGGCGGGGTCGTTTGGGGACTCTCTTAGGCGATATGGCGGGGTTGTTTGGACTTAAAAAATTCGGTTTATTTGTCACGATGTTCATTTTAAAAATTAACTTCTACTTAATCAACCCAAACTCGAACTCAAACTCGAAATGACTTTATCAAGTTTGGGCAAACTCGAACTCAAGTTTAATCAACCCAATCTTCCACCCAAACTCCAAAAAAATATCAAGTTTGAAATCATCAAGTTTAATCAACCCAATCAAATTTAATCAACCTAATCAAGTTTAATCAACCCAACCAAGTTTGAGTATATATTCAAACGGGACACGACTCGAATTGGGTGAAGTCGCCAACTTCAGTTCTCATTGTTGAGTCACAACTCAACACTCGAAGTATGAACACAACAAAAAACTCGAAGTTTTTTTTTTTTTTTTGGGTTCAGTCTCGCGAGAGAGATGATACCGGCTAAAAAGATTTGAAAAAAATAGGAGCCGACATGCGTTGAGGTGGGGGTGTAGTAGGCTATTGTTGTTGGACTTAGTTGTCGGACTTTGGGCCAGAGACTGCCCAATGCAATTTGATGAGTGCCCGATTAAATCACCAAAAACAAAATACCAACTAAAAATACAAGTCAAAGTGATTGCTGAAGGCATGAGAACCCATTTTTTATTTTTTTTTATTTTTTTTTCCGATAATCTGCATGAGAACACATTTAAGAGGTATGGTTTTTGGTTTTACTATCAAAATTTGAGAGTGAGCTGGGGGCGTACATTAGCCCCATTGGTCCCCACCGGTCAAAGACGTGCCAATAGTGATTCAAATTTGGCCGTACTAAATAGCATGCCCATGTGCCACACAAAACATATTCACTGAATGCTGAGCCTTCGGTCCACATTATCTTATATATATACAATTATACATTACCCACCTACTACTGTAATGACATCATGTCCTCATCAGCTATTCCTCAGAAAAAATATGGTCCTCGTATACAAGTTTGTAGCCGTTGTCGAGAATATGCTTGGGTATATCAAGACTCCTGAGGGTATCAAAGTTAAAAACTGAAATGTTGAACGCATTAGTAGATACTTAGGTGTTTTTTTTTTCCCCGATAACCGATACTTAGGTGTTGGGTACACTGCTGAGTTGAGCTAGTTCTTTACTTCATTTTAGCCCGCTTTTACTTTCTTCTGTTTGTTCGAACTACGTAATTCGTATAGAAGGAAACTGGGCATCTTAATTCAGATGCTAGATACCAAGGAGATTACCAAAATTTGTAACCAACTCAAACTTTGTCTTTTCTATCGTTGTTTTGAATTTTTATGCCCACATGCACACTAATAGTTTCATTAAGAAATTTCTTTTGTTGTTTGCGTCGGTGCACCTCTGATTAACTTGTTATTATAAACATTCAATCCGCCCGTTGTATGGCTCTTTTCTGATGGCCAACTCATCTAGCCTGATACCAAACCTAACATTCTGCATGTACTATTTAAACCTACATTTTTAACATTCATACATGTTGTCATTTTAAAATTGGATATTCACTTTCTGAAAAATACCTATTGTATTCCTGTTACACTCCGGTCTTCAACAAAACCGAAAAAAATATTTGTTCATGACTCTTCGATTATTGAATTATGAAAAACACAACTAACTTTAAAAAATATCATCATTTAATTATTTTAAACATTTTGAAATCAATTAAATTTTTATAGTTAAAACAAATTCTTTTCATTACAAAATTTACAAATAAGATTAATATATAAACTTTCTCAAACAACTATTCAACTATAATTACAACCGAAAATACATAACAACTTTTATTTGAACCCTATTACACCTTAAAGTGAAAACCAATTAATAATATTTCTTGAAACGTTAATGCAAGCTACATGCAGCAATAAACATTCTTCAACACTAGTCCTGTCAAGATTTATTAACTATATTCATTTTATGAACACACTCGATAAATGTATATACAAATCGGATCAACATTATAAACTAATGTTGGTATAGATAGTCTTTAAAATACAAATCACGCGTATACATATATACATATAATTAATAAAACTTAGTTTCCACCGAGACGCTTTAACTTTCAACTAGTAATACAACATCCGTAAGTACAATAATTAAAGCATATAGTTTCTTTATTGAGACACCTTAATTTCCAAATCAACAATAATAAGATAGTTAGTTTTTCCACTCGAGGTGTATTAACTTCAAATTGTATTGATTTAGGCATGATCACAGAGTGGGTCATACTTGCATAAATAATTAATTCAACCCACTACACCCTTCTACAAAACCATTGTGAGTGCAAATAAATTATAATAAAACAAACATATCATACGCATAATTCCAATCATCTCACCAAACCAACAAGAACAATCTCTATGACCAATTTCACACCATAATCAAACATTTGTTATGGATTAATGTACACTTTGACATATTATTATAATTATTATTTAGAATTTCTTCAAGTGTCCCTAGAATCGCATCATCTCTATGTTTTATCTAAGTTCCTATCTACCACAATCGCTCCTCTATATCGAACCGAATATGCACATCCGCATACCTCTATCACATAATCACATAATGGAACCACATCGGCGTAGTTACTCTAAGCGGGATGTCTCATACATGGTAACCCCCATGTGGCCGCCAAAACTATGTAAGTAAACTTTTATTAAGCATAAAATATCACAAGTCTCATATTGAATTGGCGACGAGATAAATAAAGTTATCATTTGGCTACAAGGGCCTCCAAGTTCCCTTGAAACAAAATCACATTCTCTTCATAAGGGTTAATCATATAATCAAATGAGTTGCGGTAGTTAGAACTATGATTTTCGTTACGTAAATTATTCAAATATCTTACAATTATATCTCATAATTGTTCCATACTCTATCACGTGCCAAATAAAATTATTGCACTAAACTACAATTTTTTGAAAATATCCACAAATGCTACAATACATCTTAATAACATCTCACAAATATAATAATGGAACATTTACTTATGTTCTTATTTTTCAAAAATGTCACATTTAATGAATGCGGACCAAAAAATACTACATCACATATCATATCATTTATTTACATCATTCTCAAAAACAACATAAGTGGTCAGAAAGTATCGTAGAACAAATTGTATCATTTAACACAAATTTCAACAAATTTCAATGTACAAGAGAATATCATAATTACTCCATAAAATGTTGCATAACAACTTCATAGTATTTCAAAAATGTCATGTTACACCAAAAATATACATATACTTTGATTCATATCTAAATTATTTTATAATCCATTCTAAACATTTTTTAAACAACAAGAACATCTTAACAACAAATATATTCCCCTTTACCAAAATTCTACATGTAACAGGAACGCTAGCTCACACATTTGGAACACAGGTAACAGGAACGCTAGTGATTTGTTCCAAAACTAGTCAGGAACAATTCAAGTCCGTCCCAAACTCAGAAAATTGGTGTAGTGACACTTCTACAATTATCACATGCAAATAAAATAAATAAATTATTGCAAATATAATCAATGAACTTTTCCATACAAGAAGTAGTAATTAATTAATCATAGTATATCATTTATTCATGTTCTTATTTCAAACCAAACCAAAATACTAAATTAATTCTCTATAATTCCAACATATAGTTGTACGTTTAAACCCACAAATGAAATGCACACCCATTTTTCTTTTCATATATTTTATATACCATTAATAATAATAATAATGTAATGCTAAGAAATTTCATGCAATTAAAATTAATAACAATATTGATATGTGTTACATCTCATAATTATTATTCATACACCAAACATTAACATTCCAACTATCAATTCATTTAATAAATATCCAACCACCAAAAATATATTTTATTTTAAAAAAATTGAAAAAAATTGAAATACAACAATCGAAGTAATTAGAATAGCTTATTACATGAGGTATGCTCACATTTTCTTCTCGCAAAAGAACAATAAGAAAAAGACGTCACTCCATGTAAGATTCAAACAACAAAAGTAATAAAAGTACCCTACGTAGATTCCAAGAGAAACACTAATAATTAGTAAAAACTTTATTTCCTTATTTCTTTTTCTCTTCTCATTTTTTTTTTTGTCTCTTTCTCATTTTTTTTTTCTCTTTCTCATTTTTCTTCTCATATATTTTATATATCAATAATAATAATAATAATAATAATAATGTAATGCTAAGAAATTTCATGCAATTAAAATTAATAACAATATTGATATGTGCTTGGTTTCTTCACATCTCATAATTATTATTTGTAATTGTAATTAAACATTAACATTCCAATTCCCAATTCATTTAATAAATATCCACCCACCAAAAATATATTTTATTTTAAAAAAATTGAAAACAATTGAAATACAACAATTGAAGGAATTAGAATAGCTTATTACATGAGGTCTACTCACATTTTATTCTCATTTTTTTCTCGCGAAAGAAAAATAAGAAAAAGACGCCACTCCAAGTAAGATTCAAACAACAAAAGCAATAAAAGTACTCTAGGTAGATTCCAAGAGAAACACTAATAAACAGTAAAAACTTTATTTCCTTATTTCTTTTTCTCTTCTCATTTTTTTTTTCTCTTTCTCATTTTCACTATTACATTTGAAGATCTAAAAGTGAAATTCAAAAAACTAACTATAGAAATAAATTTGCTAAACCTCTTTAAACAATCAAACATTCCAATAACTTTTCTTTGAATGGTGCAACTTTCCCTTTTAATAAGTTACTTTCTTTTTATTTTTACAAAGTCACTTCATGTTTCCTTATTAATCAAATCTCTACATATTATTTTAAAACTTAAAAATTTACATTTTAAGCTATTTTCAATATAAACAAACTATTCTCTCATTTATTTAAAAAGCTAAACATTCAAATTTGGTTTCAATTCAAATGGTCAATTTATGGCATAATCAAAAATATATTGTAATCAGTGAAATAAACAATATTTGACATAATTAAAAATAGGGGTGTTATAGTTCGTGTTCTTGTTAATTTTTTACTAAGTACGTTCAAGTACGGATAAAAAGCCCTGTAGGGTAGCCACTATTAGTTCTAGCAGGGTCATTTGTGCCTAACATTTGAATTGTGATAATCAGAACAACCATTTCACTTTCATACACATGTTAAGACTTGATATCGCTACGCTCCACCTGAGCAGCCATGAACTAGGCCCCAAGTTGCATTCGATATAGAGTCCTCATTGGCTGTAACGGAAAAATAAATTTTAAAAAAAGAATAATTTGGCACTCACTCTGCTAATAAATGCCCATAGAAGTGAGACGGTAGAACTCAAATCCAGACTCTAGACCTCCTTACTCCCTCAACCAAAAATAATGACCCACATTAAGGATAATGTTTTTGCTGGAATGTCAGATTCCGGCAAATTTACAAGGAAGAAGAAACTCTTCTTCATCCTCCTTTCTACCATCCTTCTTGTAGGGGCCATAATTGGTGTTGTCGCTGGGGTTGCATCTCGTAAACGTTCCAATGACACCCCTTCCCATGCTATACTCAAATCCTCATGTAGCAACACTAGATACCCAGAGCTATGTTACTCTGCCATTGCAAGTGTACCAGGTGCCGCAGCTAAAATATCCACTCAAAAGGATGTGATAGAGGCATCACTGAATCTTATAATCATTTCTGTTAAACGCAACTACTTTACGGTAAAGAAGATCTTAAAGACTCGCAAGTCTTTAACAAAGCGAGAAAAGACAGCTCTTCATGACTGTCTAGAAATGGACGATGAGACACTCGATGAACTCCGTAAAACTAAAAATGAGCTGGAGGAATACCCAAAGAAGAAATCATTAAACCAATATGCAGAAGATCTGAAGATACTAGTGAGTGGTGCAATGACCAATCAAGACACTTGTATTGATGGTTTCTCGCACGACAAAGCTGATAAAGAAGTGCGTAAGTTATTGTTAAAAGGTGAAATGCATGTATTCCACATGCTTAGTAACGCACTCGCTATGATATGTAACTTGACCAATACAGATATGCTCAATCAACATCCCATTTCAGGGAGAAATCTTGTTGAGGAGAATGTTAATAAGATTGATAGTGATGGATTTCCAAAGTGGTTATCCGCTGGAGACAGACGACTGTTACAAGCTCCCAATGTCCAGCCTAATGTCGTCGTAGCAGCTGATGGGAGCGGGAATTATAGGACCGTGGCAGCTGCAGTGGCAGCCGCACCTGAGGGGAGTAGTAGTAGATATATAATTAGGATTAAGGCTGGGACGTATAGGGAAAATGTGGAGGTGCCCAGGAAGAAGAGCAATATCATGTTCATGGGTGATGGGAGGAGGAACACTATCATTACTGCGAGTAGGAATGTTGTGGACGGAAGCACTACTTTCAATTCGTACACTGTTGGTTAGTATATCTTATCTTCTTTCCTCTAAATGTTTGCTTGTGGTATGTTTTCATTTTTAGGTTATTCCTTCTCAGTCCCTTAATCTAAGACAGAATGCATGTCAAGTCGGTCAAACACATTAGCCTAAGGCTTAACTGTGGAATTTGTGGGTTCAAAACTCCGTATTCTCGTAATTTGTGGAGGTTTTATTTGTCACTCGTTCTCGATTGAACAACATGTCAACAACATGGCTGTTCCAGTTGCATCAAGGGAGTGATGCTCAGGCGGAAATGACCCTAACAATAGTAAAAAATGATACTGTTTGATTACACCACTTCATTCTCACCAGTGTCCTTATTTAAATATCGGGTCTTTTTAACTAACTTTGTCTTATTTATTCACCATTTCGTGGAGTTATTGATTGAAGAATCCGACTTCGCAACAGGAACTCTGCATGCAAACTTCAGAAAAGGCTGTGGTTAGGTAGTCTTGACTAGTTTTGTTTATTAATCAACTAATACATTTTAGGATAAGTAATTGTAAATGCAATTGAATTAATTAATCAATCCAAGTGGATGCTGACATTAGGCTAGATAAGTTGAAGTATACACACAATCGGACCGGCACTGTTTATTATATATATCTCGAGTCCGGATACCGCAAGATAGATTTGATCTTTCTGATTGAATTGTTGTAGCTTAACCTTTTTAATAAAAACAAAGGGAAGTTACTAAGTACTGATGCTAAGACGAGTTTATTCTCACAAGTAGAGTAGAAATATTCAATATTACGACCGACTTTTAAGTGAAGTGATAGGCCACTGTTTGCAAGTCTATCCTTAAAATCGAAGAAAAATGCCATGACAAATCTATCCTAATCATCTAACTATGAATGAAGAGGCACCATCTTAAGATTTTCTCTGTCTTGTTTAATTTTTCTTAAATCTCCTTCAAGGTGTATACATCTTTTGTGCTGGACCATCACTTTCTTCCTTGATAACATTTTAAATCTGACTTTTCACCATATTCGCTGGTGTAGTTGCTATCTTTGATTTCCCTTTTCTTATCCTCACGTTTCCTTTTTCTTTTGGAATCATTTAATTCAATCAGTATTATGTTAGGTATGGACAATGCCAGCTACAAAACTTGGCCTAAAAATAATAAAAATTGTTATATTATAATTTTTCCATGTTTTCTAATGCAGCTGTGGTTGGGGAACGATTCTTGGCACGTGATATTACATTCCAGAACACTGCAGGGCCTTCAAAGGGTCAAGCCGTGGCACTCCGTGTGGGGGCTGATTTATCGGCATTCTACCAATGTGACATGCTAGCGTACCAAGACACACTTTATGTACACTCACTTCGTCAATTCTATGTAAAATGCCTAGTAGCTGGGACAGTAGATTTCATCTTTGGAAATGCAGCAGTTGTGTTCCAAGACTGTGATCTCCATGCACGTCGCCCAAATCGCGGCCAGGCTAACATGTTTACAGCCCAAGGTAGAGATGATCCTAATCAGAATACTGGCATTGTAATTCAAAAATGTCGAATTGGTGCTACATCCGATTTGCTACCGGTCATAGGAAGCATCAGAAGTTATCTTGGAAGACCATGGAGACGATATTCTAGGACTGTTGTGATGCAAAATACTATAAGTAATGTCATTGATC
This sequence comes from Coptis chinensis, assembly GCF_015680905.1. NCBI lineage: Eukaryota > Viridiplantae > Streptophyta > Magnoliopsida > Ranunculales > Ranunculaceae > Coptis > Coptis chinensis. The sequence continues at coordinate 28,393 of NW_028238129.1, read as the reverse complement.
CTCTGGGGTGGAATCCATGGACTGGTGAGTTTCTCAACACATTATATTACGCAGAGTACCAGAACACCGGTGCTGGTGCAGGAACTGGGAACCGGGTCAATTGGAGGGGCTTCAGGGTTCTCACTAACGCAGCTGATGTTCAACCTTTTACTGTTGGGAGGTTTCTTCAAGGGAGCAGCTGGTTGGGCTCAACGGGCTTTCCCTTCTCTCTTGGTCTTTGATCAATTCTATAGGTAGTCTTGTAATGGTGAAGAAATGTCGTTAATGCCAATTTTAAATAAGTTGGTGCACAATATATCGATAATTTCTCTGTTGAAATTTCTTTTTGCCAATATCTTCTCTCTGTAAGCTCTGTAATCTACTTACAGATATCTGTTGAGATTACAAGGAATGTATGGTAATTCAATGAACATCAACCCCCTCCCCTGCTTCCCCGTTTACAGTTTAGCTACACCATTTGTCCACTACCAATGGAGCAATCAACCTTAGGCCAGAAAGCCTACATGTACATGAGGTAGAAAGGAACGATACTCGAAGAGTATCATTTTACAACTTGATAATTTCAAGTACTTTAACGACCAAATCATGATATCCCAATCTAAACAAATTTCCCTATTTTTATGTATAACAATACTTCTAACAAATCATCCTAACAACTAGGTAAATCTAAACAAAACCATATCATGAATCATGGAGCAACTCATTAGCCAATCAAACTTCCTCAATGCCACTTATCAGCTAAATAACCTTCCTCAATTGTCCAGTGCCCCTCTGTGTCAATACTCTCTTCTTCATAATTCTCTCCTCAACACGCACACAAAAAATGGCTTTTCGTCCAATATGTAGGTCCCATGTATTAATTATCTTCTTCTTGTTTACTTTGTCTCCTTCCTTGGTTCGATCTGATCATTATCAGATAAAATGTTTGAACGTTCCCTGTTCGACGTTTTTGTCGTCTCTTAATTCCACTCTTGAAGCAGTCAAAGAGGCGACCAATATTGTGTCACAATATGTAAACAAGTCTCATGATACTAGGCTATCATACGCTATCAATGGTTGTCTTGACTTACTTGACTATACCACCACCGAGTTAATTTGGACACAATCAGCAGTGGAGAAACCAATAGGTAATGCTAGTGTCTTGTTCTCCATTGATAAGGTTTTTCATTAGAGCTTTGTACATTTTCTTGTTTGAAGAAATAGAAAGAAAGGTTATTAACCATTTGCACCTTAACATTTTTAAACAGTTTGGGTGTTTGAGTATAAAGAGTGCTTTAAATGCAGGTGGGAATACCGGCACTGGTGTGCTCGGGTTCGATCTAAAGACATGGTTAAGTGCTGCACTAGGAAATCAGGACACATGTATGGATGGATTTCTGGGTACTAGCGGTTCTGTTCAGAATTCCATTGCAGGTAGTTTAAAAAACGTGACAACTCAAGTCAAAAACGTACTTGGCATGGTGCGTCCAGTGAGGCCGCGTCATGCATATAATGAGAGGAAGCTTGGGAGTACTGACTTTCCGCCTTGGATGAGTGCCAATGATAGGAGACTCTTAGAAGCACCCACAACTGGATTATCGGCGGATGTGGTGGTTGCAACCGATGGATCAGGGAACTTTACTAGTATCAGTGATGCCATATCAACTGCTCCTGATAATAGTACGCACAGGTTTGTGATTTATATCAAGAAGGGTGTCTACAGAGAAAATGTAGAAGTAAAAAAGAAGAAAAAGAATTTGATGATTGTTGGAGATGGTATGAACTCAACTATTGTTTCTGCCAAATTGAACGTCATCGACGGCTGCACCACATTCAAATCAGCTACATTCGGTAGGTATAAAAAGACTAGAGTACTCCTCTTTCAATGAACATAGTCCTGAGTCTTGATGCACTTTACTTGATTTTTAAAAGGAACATAGGCAATATGCAACTTTGTTAAATAACTTTCCTTTCCAACTGAAATAGGGGTGTCTAGGACGTGAGATGTGCTTCCACCTCTAACGTCCGTACAAAAAAAATGTAAATTCAGTGAAAATTTGATCAGAATTTGTAAAATTGTCATTTCATGACCGCAAAGTTTTATTAGAATGTTGCATCTCTTTTACAGGAATTTTGGAGGGAAACTACCAATACCTAGAGACCTTGAATCATCCCCCGTTTCAGTTGATATTTATCGAAATCAAACAAGCACAACCAAAGTTATATCAAATTTATACACTGCTAACAAGTAACACAATTTTTTTACAGCTGTAGTTGGGATTGGATTCATAGCCCGAGATATAGCATTTGAGAACACAGCAGGGCCCGAGAAGCACCAAGCTGTTGCTTATCGATCAGATTCAGACCTCTCTGTCCTATATCGATGTGGATTTTATGGTTATCAAGACACACTTTATGCACACTCACTCCGACAATTCTATAGAGAATGTGTAATCACAGGAACAGTCGATTTCATTTTCGGCAATTCAGTAGTGGTATTCCAGGGTTGCAGAATTCTTGCTAAAAAGGGTCTTTCCAGTCAACAGAACATAGTAACTGCGCATGGGCGCATTGATCCAGATCAAAATACTGGGTTCTCACTCCAATTTTGTAACATTTCAGCTGATTCAGATCTCCTTCCTTTCGTGAACTCAACACCAACGTACCTAGGAAGGCCTTGGAAACAATACTCACGGACTGTTTTTATGCAATCTTATATGACTAGTGCTATAAAGCCCAAGGGGTGGCTCGAGTGGGACGGTGACTTTGCTTTGAGTACACTCTACTACGGTGAGTTCCTGAATTTTGGGCCTGGGGCTGCTTTAAGAGGCCGAGTTAACTGGACAGGTTACCACGCCAAGATGACTCCGACCCAAGCCGCTACCTTCACTGTTGCTCAATTTATTGACGGCAACTTGTGGTTGCCCAAGACTGGTGTCAAATATACGGCTGGGTTGGTTTGAAAATTTTATTGAAGGTATACTTTTGCCACCAAAAGAAAAAGGCTGAGGATTCAATCTTGTAGTTTTCAATTCGTTTTATTTGTTTCGCTCTTTGTATGTTCATTGCCTCAGCTCATTGGTCAAGATTAAACAACAAAATGTTGGATGTTTCACCCTAGATGTTTGTACTATAAGAGTTTTGTTACAATGCATGTCATTTTGGAAATGACGTGAGATGCACTATACAACGTTTGGGTTCTAACAAGGCACGACCGCGGGGCATGTTAGAAAATTGGAAGTTCCAACATCGGGTACTTCAGTACTTGCTTTGGTTTTTGCAATGTTCATGTTAAAACCCAAAGTAGGAGTTGCTCTTAAAATCCTTTCAGTAGTTGTACGACTTTAGTTTTCCCTTTAATAAGTTGTTCTTGGTGACTCCATGGATATATCTACTGTCGAATAGTTTGGCAAATGATACTTTGGTTGATGAAATTTATTAGTGTTTTAAGTATAAAGCATGGAGTGGCTTAAGAGGGCGTTTGGAAACTCTACTGTGAGTCAATATCTAACTGCACAAAGTAAATTGAAAACAAAGTATATTCGTTAACAACAAAAAAAACTGTTAAATAGGAGCAAGTATTTTGCTTCATTAGAAAGCCCCTGTTTTTTTTGCTTTCTACTTTGAGCAAATGACAAGAAGCAAAATTGTGGAGTCCAAAATTTTCGGTTATCACCCTTTCACTATCCCACGTCTTCTTCATATCCCATTATTTTCTCTCTTTTTTTTTTAAGTACAAAATCTCCACCACCCACCTGTTATTCCTTGTGATATTGAACTGTCGGGTTGTGACATTGAATTGTCGAGTGTGACCGTCGAGTACGTAAAATATTGAAGTGTTTTGTTTGGAAAAACTATACATGGCTTCATCCCTTAAAGGGTACGTAGGCGCCACTTGGCTCAACTATTTTATGATCTATAGAATTGTGTGATTTTTGAATATTTGATCATCAATCAGTTTCCACATAACATATTATTGAATGTGTAAAGTGGAGAAATACTACACTCACACAGGAAAAATGACACTGTTAAGACACAGTGACCTGGCATGTTGCAACATCAATGTTGCAGTGGTGAAAATAAGAGCCAAAAATCTCTTTTCTCTAACTCAAAACACTTTTTCTTTTTCTATTATCATTTTTCTATTCTTATTTTGTCATTTTCATCTTTTCTTCATAGCAAACCATCCATTCCATTGATTTTTCATAGTACAACATTGATGTTACAGTGATTTTCATGGTACAATATTAATGTTGAAGTGATATTTCTCCGGTCTGAAAAAATTGCATCATTCATCGCAACATCATCGAATGGTTTTCAAAACGTTCAACGCTCACATTGATGTTGCAGTGATATTTCTTGATGCAACATTCACATTGCAGTGGTTTTCATGGTGCAGCATTAATGTTGCAGTGGTACTTCTCGATACAACATTGATATTGCAGTAGTGGTTTTTCATAGTGCAACATTGATATTGCAGTGTCGGTCAACTGTGTCAAATTCTCTGTGTCAGTGTAGAATTATTGGTGTTAAGTGTGGTGATGGATGTTTATGTGTTTGTTCTCATAAGAATTGAAACTGAGCAATTTTAGGTTTAATATTATATTTGTTTGGTTACAAGGGTACAACGCAAGGTATGTGAAAGTGTAAATGATTAGTAACTTAATTTCTAGATGCGCTATCGGTTGCTCGATCTATTTGTCGTTGGTGCTATCTGTTGGCTCCTACTATTTGTTCTACTAGTTCTATTATTAAAGGATGATTTATTGAAGTTGACCATTGGACGCACATTAACTCATGGTGACGTTGAACTCAATATGAGCAAGTAAGTTTTGGGAATTAGTTTAATGAAACTCTTGAGTAAATTCATATTTTAATGTTAAAGCTCTCACAAAGGGTATTTTTCGAGCTCTATTTAAATTCCGCATCATCATCTCTTATTAAAACGAGAATTCTTCTACTATTGAAAAAAGAAATTTTAGACACTTCGAAGAGCATTCCCAATGCAAACAACTTTTTTTCACCTCCACGTAGGATTATTTCCCTTATTATTGGTGAAAAACAAGAAAAGGTTGCCCAATGCAGATGTGACTTTAAATCTCAGACGGAATGTTTGATTCCGTTTGAATGCAAAAATAAAAAAAATGTGCAGGACAGAATGAAACATCCCGTCTGAAGTTATAAAAAATAAAAAAAAAAAAAAAAAGATGGAATGAAACATTCCGTTCGAAAAAAGATTGTTTTTTAAAAACAAAACACACGAGACGGAATAAAACATTCCGTCTGAAGCTCACAACTCAGTGAAAATCTCAGTAGCAAGTGCTACCCTCGTTGTGACTTAGTTACAAGTCACCAACTTTGTTACCCTTGCATTGGGCAAGGGTTTTTTGGTATTCAAAGGTGAAAACTCTCAATTTCCCCTCATAGTAATTTGCATTGGGAATGCTCTAATCAAAACTGGAATCATTTTCCTATTAAAACGGGAATCCCTCCTATATTAGAAAAAGAAATTTTAGCACTTCTAATTAAAACAAGAATTCAAATGCAGAGGGAAAATTGCAAGGGAAAACTCTAAGCACATCTTCTTTGATTGTTCATTCTTTACCAACGTCTGGTCACTTGTTAAGAATGTTATTGGCATAGGAAGATTAGTAAAAGCTTCAAATGCAGAATGGTGTGGTATAATTAATTTATGCAGAAAACACAATCCACAAGCTGAAATATACAAGGTGCTTGTTTGTGCCACAATATGTCATTTGTGGAAAGAGAGAAATTGTAGGAGATTCAATAACAGTTCAAGCACTTCTAATCATATCGCTAGCTCTATTTTCAAAGAAATGAAAATTTACTTGGGAATAAGGATTGACACTATTCAAGATTTTATAGATATCATATGCTTACTGACTAGGATGGGCATTCAAGTCAGAACTAAAGAACCTATCAACTGCAAATGGAAGTTCCCTTCGATAGGGTATATGAAACTGAATACTGATGATTCTATGAAGCGGAACACTGTGGGCTATGGTGGAATAACCATTGATCAGTATGGGAATATTATTCTCACTTACACCGGTGGAGGTTACCAACGTTTAGTAATATTTCAAGAGCTTAAAGCTATTGAAGTGGGACTACATCTATACAAGCAACAAAATATTCAGAAGGTTAAAGTTTGCTCTGACTCCCTCAGAGCAATTCAAATTCTCGAAGGTTTTGAAGAAGCCCCATGGCTCTGCTGTAATTTAATTGCTGCTATCAGATATGAAGTTTCAAGGTTTTAGGATGTGATCTTCTCTCATGTCTATAGAGAAGTTAATTAACAAGAGTGCGGATTACCTTGCAAACCTATCTGTGTCTTTTGATGATCAATATGTATGTAATGGTCCTCTCTTAGACAGTAAACTTTTTGAACTAGTTTCAAATGATGTAAGGAGAATGATTTATTTAAGAGCTTAATGCAGGTAAGGGTCTGCCAAACCCTATTAACTTGTTTAAAAAAAAATAAAAATAAAAATGGGGATCACACTTCTAAATTAAGTCAACTATTAAAATATGATCTTTCTCCCAATTAAAAAAAAAGATGTTTTTAAAATTAATTAAAACAATTTGTTAGGAAATTAAAATGAATTAGCGACTAAAAACGAGAATCACGATTTGTTAGAAAATTTATATATATATAGTTATGATTGTTGAACAAGTTTTTAAAAGAGCCGGCACCGACCTACTTTCTATATATATATAGATATTGAAATGATGATTATAGTATCGGGTAAGTCCATAAGTTGTATTTGCTTAAGTCATGGATGTGTCTTATACATTATAGTTCTTTCGAGTATGTTTGCTTAAATTTTAGTATTGATATTCTTTTGTTTATGTATGGATGATTCTGATTGTTATTATCATGTTCTTTCTTGTTAATTCTTGCCTTCACTTATCTTAGTGAGTTGTTGGGTAGTTTTTATTTGTTGGGCACGTTGTTATTACGCCCTTACAGGTTTTGCAAAAATATTTTATTTTGATTTCTAAGTTATGACAGGTTTTTTGTTTATGAAATGTTGAAAATACAGAAGAGATCGACTCTGCAGAAATTTTACCAGAAAAGTCACATATCTTAGATATTTTATAGTTTGAGTTTTGGAGCGTTATAACTTTGCTACTGTAGTGGCCAAATATCATACCAACCGATATTTCAACCTGTAATTTCGTATATAAACTAAGAGTCGATATCTCTCTTTCAATTGAATGTTGTAGGAAAGAAATGGGAAAGAAGAGGAAGAGGGACACACATCAGCAAGTGATTGGAGCTTTAGTGAAAAAGGCAACTATAAAAGGACTGGATGCAGAAGAGAGAGATTTGTTTGATTTTATTTTCACATTTTCATTTATGTTTTTCATTTTTGAGGAGAAAGAAAGAGAGGTATTGAGAAATTGTAAAACTTCATTGTGGATCAATAAGAAAACTCCATTAAACTTGAGTGATTTCTCTTAATCATTACATTGACGCCGTCTGTGCATTAAGAGGAGGGTTTTTTTTTTTTTTTTTTTTTTTTTTTTTCAACAGTGTTTTGATTTCTTATTCTTTGTTGTGCAAACAATCAATCAAGATCAAATCATATAAATATTGTTTGATCTTCAACTAAGTTTTCAAAGATTCTTTTCTAAACCCAATCATTAATATGCCTCCAAAGAAGAATACAAATAGCAAGAACTTAACATGATAAACGAAAAAAATCATTCACAAACAAGAGTGACACGACAATCTGGAAGTAGAAGAATGGAGGAACAAGGTGAAAGAATTGAAGAAATACAAGAAAAGGAAGAAATTTTGTTTCAAGTGTTGATAAGAAGATTAAATAAAGTAGAAAAACAAAACAAGTTGTTAGCAAGAGAGAATTAGGAAATGAAGAAAGCTAATGAGAAGAAGAAACCACAAGAATGAGGAAGAATCCAGTTCTATCCCTCTGAGTGTCCAAAAAAGTCACCATTAAGAACCTATATCATATCGATAAGGGAAAAAATAGTACAAGAAACTCAGGGAATTCTGATATCACAGTCAATAACTAAAGCAATGATTGAGGAAATGATGCAAAAACAATTTGGAGATCAATTGCTCGAGAAAACATCTACATCGGTAAGAAAGTTAGCTAACGATGTTGGTACAAATCTACTCAAAAAAGAGATCGAGATGATGCCTCTTCCTCCCAAATTCAAGAATCCAAAATACATTCAATATGATGGAATATCGGATCCTATGGATCACCTGTTTGGATATCGACATCAGTTATGGTTGTATTTGGGGTTAGATAATCGAATAGAACAGAATGACAGGAGAAGAACGGACTGTCAAGGCGTGTGAATACACTGTCCTTAAGAAGAGATTTTGGAATAGAATACGTTGGAATTCTTCTTTTGATATTTCAAATTACTTATGTGAGCTTGGTTGAGAAGATGAACAAGTGTGTTCTTTCTCTCCTTGTATTTTATGTGATAGTCCTATATTGGTTGGTAAACTCTTGGAAACCAAGTTTGTAGTCTATATTACTATTTTATTCCCACATTGGTTAGTTAACTCTTTGTGAGTGACTTGAATCTCTATATAAATGTTTATAGTCATCAACCAGAGATATTCAATTACAGAGACCTAAACCCATCTCTTTCATTCAAGTCTTAGCCGCCAGAGAGAGTTGTGAAGTCGACTCTACTCACAAAATTCAATGACTGAAGTAGACTAAGATACACTTAAATAGGCTACTCTCTAGACTCTGGTGGCTGGAGGAAGAAGAGAAAGAAAAGGTTTTTGGGTTTTTTTATTAAGTCCTTAGATCTGGACTTGAGTCCTGTTTATATAGAGATCAAATGTTTGTTTTTGTTTCTAATACAGGCGACTCTACTCACAGAATTCAATAACTAAGATACACTTAAATAGGCTACTCTCTAGAACAGCACAACTCTCTCTGGTGGCTCTACTCACAGAATTCAATGACTGAAGTAGACTAAGATACACTTAAATAGACTTGAGTCCTGTTTATATAGAGATCAAATGTTTGTTTTTGTTTATAATACAATATTATAAATCTACTTTAATAAGGAATCCAAAACTTGCTTAAGAAGCAAAACTAGTTTTGAGAATTGGCTAAGCTCACTAACATCACACATGAGAAGCCCAAGCTTAGGTCCGAATCCGACAAAGTTAGTGGTAGCTTACCAATGTGGGACTATCACACAAACATAAAGTAGGAGGGAACACTTATTGTTCTACTTCTCCACTTTGTATACACAAGTAGTTTGAAATACATAAAGGAGAATTCCAATAGTTCTCAGTTTACCAAAGAACTGAATATCTGGATTCTTTACTATGTAAGTCATTTTCATCAAGTCTAAAAGGGAAAACATTAAAATGGTTATGTTCTTTGCAAGAAGGAACAATTTCATGTTTCCGAGAGATAAAAGAGAAGTTTATTACGAATTATGGGCATCAAAGGATCAAACCCAAACATGTATCAATTTTGTTTCAGTTGAAACAAGGAAAAAAAAAATCACCTAGAGATTTCTTAGTTCGTTTTAATGCAGAAATTAAACACAATCAGTAGAAAAGCTAGACGAATCCGAGATGACTGCAGTTATAGCATTCCAAGCAGGTCTTATCTCAACATCGGACATGCACAAATAGTTACTTCGAAAAGAGGTAAAAAACTTGCTAGAGCTATACGATAAAACAGAAAAAGACATCCGAGTTGAAGAATGGATTTTGGCAGCAACGGTTCAAACAGTGCTATATGTCAATATAAAATCCAAAATGTTAGCATGGCCAAAGTGGGCGTTAGATTGATCCTGTTTCGTGTCATGCACGCAAAAAGCAAAAAGCAAAAACAAAACAGAGACGAACAAAGTGTGTACAGGTCAAAAGGAGTGTTCAGTACGCAAAAGAAACGATATGAGCATCCTACGTTCATTGGAAATTAAACAACGCGTTGATGGCCCATTAGAAGATCAAGTTTTTAACTATAGAAACAACGCGTAGAAAGATAATGGAAGGCCCACTTCAACGAAAATACGTTCCTATGATTAAGATGTGATAGCTACTCGATTCTTGAAAGAGAGAGGCGGTATCCATCTTTTCACACCACTGTTGTCCATTGCATGATACTTTCTTTTCCTTTCCAGCCGACCGGCCCATGCAGAAGTCTAAATAGGCTATTAATTCATGAATGCACGTAATTTATAAAAATATTTTTCCTTCTTCTTTCAATTTTTTTTCATATAGGCTGTCCTTTTACTTTTTACCAAGCCATTATATTTGTTGGCAAACAATCGATGAATAAATGTATGAATTTCTCAGCAAATGATTTAATACCGTTTGAAGGAAAGATTCTAGGTACATATATTAGGAAAACACCAAAACAAATTTATGATTGTTAGGATACTTTTAAATTTTAGATTAGGCTAATTTTAGATAGATGTGATCATCCACCACTTTAAACATTTTCACAAACAAATATTCAAATCATAAATTTCCTAGATACCCCCATTGAATTATTTGAATATAATTAATCTATCAATTAAAAATGGCAGACCGTTCATTTTCACGTTAATTTGTATTATTTTTTGCCAAGGCTAGAAAATTCTAAATACAATGATTTTCTGTAACATTGTTTAAAATAGTTAGGAGATTATATAAAAAAAAAAAAAAAATAGCCTAATCTAAAACTTAGAAATTGCGAACACTGGTTACATACCGTACTGTGTTTTAGTAATATATGTCACAGGTTAAGCCCTTCTGTTGTACACCTAAAAAAACACTAAACTGGCCAAAGGGAAAAGTATATATAGGAAGGGCATTGCGCTTGGTATCTTTCTTTTTCTTTTTGTAGCAAGATTATTTTTCATCGTAGACTTTGTGGCTGGTTGGCCATATTAAGATGCCCTTCAGTGGGGTAAGCCCACATGAACGCCGACACCCCCACCATCAATTTAATTCACTCAACTGTTCACTTATATATCCCGATCCTTATTAATACTCTTGTGTCTCACTGACAACACAGCTTAAAAACATAAACATTTCTGTCTATTCAATACTTATGTCCAATTTTTCAGTTATGATTTTCTTCTTCTTTACTTTGTCTCCCTTCTTTGTGAAATCCGATTATTATCAACGGGCGGAGCTTCTGAAAGTTCCCTCAGCAACGTTCTTAACTTCGGTTAAGTCAACTATTGATGAAGTTAAAGTCGCAACCTCTATCGTGTCCAAATTTGTTAACAAATTTGTGAACTCTAGGCTGTTGAATGCTATTAACGATTGTGTTGATTTACTTGATTACACTGCAGACGAGTTAAGTTTGACGCTATCAGCAATAGAGAATCCAAACGGTAATGCTAGCAGTGCCGGTGTCACTCACTGACTCACTCTTCTATGTGATCTTTTGCATGGTTAATAGCTAGACAGTTAAAGACTTAAAGGGGTTGCTTCCACTAGTCATACTATTCAAATCATTTTATTCAGCAATAATTCCAAGAGCGAAATCCTTAACTTACCAGATAGTAGAAAGTAATGAGAACCTGCACTGCCGAACAAGAGGTCTTCTTAGAAACCAGCTACTTATAAGTTGCACTGTGCACTTTGATGCCTTGTACCCGATCCAGCTCTAAAGGATATTATATTTGCTTCTAGCTTCTCTCATTTATAGGAAATATTACCTTGAAACAGAACACTTTCAACATTTTCTTCTTAACTTATATCTTTTAAGTTTTTATTCTCTCTCTTTGTTTATGATGCATAAAATACAGGTAACGATAACAGTACCGGGGACCGTGGTGTCGATTTAAAGGCATGGCTAAGTGCTGCACTTGGAAATCAAGAAACTTGTCTAGATGGATTCGAGGGTACAAATAGTTTTGTTAAAAAAGTCATTGGGGGCAGTTTACAAAAAGTGACGTCGCGAGTGGCAAATGTCCTTGGCATGGTAGGCCAAGTTCCATCTAACAAAAACTCGCCACGTGATTTTCCAGCTTGGATGAAACCTGGAGACCGGAGGCTCTTGCAAGCTCCAACAAGTGCTGTATCGGCTGATGTGGTTGTAGCAATGGATGGATCAGGGAGTTTTTCTAGTGTCATGGATGCAATATTAGCTGCTCCTGATTATAGTACGCGCAGGTATGTAATTTATGTTAAAAGAGGAGTGTATAAAGAAAATGTGGATATAAAGAAGAAGAAATGGAATCTGATGATGATTGGAGATGGAATGGACGCAACCATTATTTCTGGCAACCGGAATTTCGTTGATGGTTGGACCACATTTAGGTCTGCTACCTTTGGTAAGTTAGAAATGACTTCTTTTCCCCTGTTTTCTAGCAATTAGATCATTTCCAATGCAAGTTAGTGTTTTTCACCTCCACTTAGGCTCAATTTCCCCTCTTTGCTACCTTTAAGCAATGTGAGGGTGCCTAATGCATAGGTGACTTTGAATCTCGGACGGGATGTTTGATTCTTTCTGAATGTAAAAATTGAAAAAACACGCCGGACAGAATGAAGCATCCCGTTTGAAGTTAAAAAAAATAAAAAAAACACGGGAGACGGAATGAAACATTCCGTCCGGGAAAAAAAAACCCCCCGAAAAAATTAATAAAAACACATGAGACGGAATAAAACATTCCGTCCGAAGCTCACAACTCAATGAAAATCTCAGCAGCAAGTGCTACCCTCATTGTGATGTAGTAATTATGTAATATAGGTGTTATAGTCAAATTGCTTATCACATGATTTTGGCTGAAAGACCTCCAAAGCAATTTTGAAAGAGACGAAAAGAAAGTAACTAAATATTTGCTTACAGCTGTATCTGCGAAGGGATTCATAGCTAGAGATATATCAATTGAGAACACGGCAGGACCGGAGAAACACCAAGCAGTTGCAGTTAGATCAGATTCAGACCTATCTGCCTTCTATCGTTGTGGATTCCGTGGTTATCAAGACACATTATACGCACACTCGCTCCGTCAGTTCTATAGAGAATGCAGAATCACTGGAACGATTGACTACATATTTGGCAATGCTGCAGCAGTATTTCAGAACTGCCAAATTCTAGCTAAAAAGGGTCTCCCCAATCAAAAAAACACAATAACAGCTCAAGGACGCAAAGACCCAAATCAAAGTACTGGCTTCTCAATCCAATTTTGCAACATTTCAGCTGACTCAGATCTCCTTCCTTTCGTGAACACAACTCAGACGTACCTAGGAAGGCCTTGGAAACAATACTCACGAACCGTTTTCATGCAATCTTATATGAGTAGTGTGCTAATGCCCGCGGGGTGGCTCGAGTGGCAGGGTGACTTTGCTTTGAGTACACTCTACTATGGTGAGTACATGAATTATGGGCCTGGAACTGGTCTAGGAAGCCGAGTGAAGTGGCCAGGTTACCATCAGATTGACTCGACCCAGGCTGCTACCTTTACGGTCACTCAATTTATTGATGGTAATTTGTGGTTGCCCCCAACTGGCGTCAAATTTACAGCTGGGTTAACTGTCTAAGATGTTAAGGATACATATAGAATAATATATGTGTATCATTAACATACGAGAGGAGTTGTTGAAGGGTGAGAGGAAAACTTGGGAGTGCAACTGTAATTTATGGACGAAAATTGTTTCAAGTTTCTGCTTGGATTTATTTGTATTAGCTAATTTTTAGAAGATATGGTCAATTGGTCAGTGGTTAAGATGAAACTTAATTGTAAGTGTTTATATATACAAGTAAAAATATCATCACAATATCATTTCACACTTTTTCCAGTTCCCCGGAATGACTTGTAGCAAGAAGAAAAAACACGGAGAAAAAAAAAAATAGACCGGACCGCCTGCATTGAAGGGTTTGAAACCATACCTCAATCCAAATCGAAGGTATAGAAATTTATTGCAACTATTGTTTTCCATACCGAAAAATGGTCATTCGTGATTTACAAACAGACGCACACAATTTCTATATGGGATTTTTGCATTTTGATCCTAGTGACAATAGGGATATTAGGGTTTGGTCCATAATTAATTGGTTATATAGTGTACTTTGGTCCAACGTTGCCGTTAAAGTGTGTTGACTATGAGTTGACCGAACGACCCAAGTCCATTCCATCCATATTTTTCTGAAATGGCCATAATACCCTACACATGTCGTATCTACTTGATCTACAAATATTAACCAAACTACAAATTTTACTATTAAACAATCCCCCGATTTTATTTTATTTTTCACCAATTTATGGACGTAAAAAACTCCAAAAATGGCATTAACTATCATATCATTCATTCAAAAAATTTAATGGTGAATTTTAATTTGAAGCCCTCGTTTTCTTTATAGGAGTTAGATATGACCAATTACTAAAAACTCCATGTGGCATCATCTCATTCATTCAATCCAATGGTGGAGCCTAATTAGACCGTTAACATCAATGACTAACACCGTACCACTCGCCACCACTACCACCACCATCCACAATAACCTGAATCGCCATCGCCACCACCACCACCACCACCACCACCACTATTTATAGGCAATGGCCGCCATTAACACAATCAACTACCAATTAAATATATATTTCTTATATTTTCACTTTAAGTTCATTTTGTTGGCGATCCTTGAACATTCAAGTTGTTGGTGATCTTTGAAACACAATTTTTTTTAGATTACGAGTTAAGATAAGGTCATTTCGTGGAGAGTTTACGTTGAAATTTCAAATACTTAATTCTTATTTCTTTAAAATTTAAAGTTAATTTTTGTAGTCCTCTAGTGTATTAATTGTTAGCAATTCTTTGAATTATTCGAGAATAATTTGAAAATCAAATATTTGAAGGGTCATACGTTTAATACTTCAGAATATTTGAAAGATTCGGAATAATTTGTGATTTTTTGTCTTGAAAGTATAATATGGATTTTGACGAAATTTTTCAATAATTCGTTAGTTGTTAAAAAAAAACTAAATTGAATGAAAGTTATGTTATGTTTTGTTTTGTTATTGTTTATGTACTTTATGCTGCCCCCGCCCCCGCCCCCACTCTTACTTTATGTTCCTCGCTCTTACTTCTTTAGTAATAAATTAATCCAAAAGTTTTGCTCTCATATATTTTTGGGCAATATTTAAATTGTCATGCCACAGTGTGTGTATTCATTTGAAGTTTGGACTGAACATCTTTATCATCTAGATAAGAAATTATGTTTGCCTGCTTTATTGACGTATTTTCTCGGTATTTGTTTAAGATTTTTGGTAAAAGCTAGGTGTTTGAACCGTCAGTGATCGACTTCAGTCAGGCATCTCTTCTCCGTCTCTAACCAGCAAAGTCTCAGGTAACTTTTACATTACAGATTACTAATTACTAATTACGTGTCCTTCTTCGTCAGCCACGCTTGACGAAATAAAGTTTTGCTTTGTTTCTTACTGTTTTTCTTCATGTTGATGTTGTTAGTCCATTTTTTCCATGTCTAGTCAATAATGATCGTAGTAGTGAAACTTTGATCCAGTATACGAGTTCGGTGTTGTGAAGTATCTGTGGAAAATGACTATATGATAGTTGATGCCACTTTTGTTGAAATTTGATTGATCCAATTTGCTTGACCACTAGGAAGTTTTTTTTTTTTTTTTTTTTTTTTTTTATAGTAATGAGCAATCACTGAAACAGAGAAAAGTTTATGCAGTGTGCTATTATGTTTCTACCATTATTTTGGTTAAAGGAAAAGTCATTCTACCTATTGTAATGCTACACTAATCAATGTTATTCTTAATAGGAAAGAACTTACCTTTCCTAATGTTATGACCGAAAAAATTGACTCAGTAAGTATTGCATAGTTGTTTCCCGCTATGAGCAATCCAATGTGTATTTGATCATTTTTTATTTCACATTAATGAGAATATCTAATTTTCTGGGTTAGGCTTTACAATATATTTCACAAATCTCAAAATCTTAGTTTGGAATGAATCTTTTCATTGGTAATGTAGCATCTATTTCTTTAGAAAATATTATGGTGTGACATAAATATTTGGTCTCAGTTTCTGATGACTTCAATGTACTATGTTCTTTGGGTATGTATATGATTGGCTTTACACATCCCCTTCACTTTAGTTGTGTGTTTTTCTCAATAACAAATGGAGTTCTATGTTTGAATATAAGTTTGATAAAATTGTTTTATGTTTTTTTCTCCTAAATAAGTATATTGTTGACTATTATTTGATGTGAGCTTCTAATTCTAGCATGAATGTAATGAGTTTGAGAAGTTTATTAAATTAGTGGTGATGTTGAGAGTCCCGCATACCCTAGCTACTTTACAAATGTTATGGTTGTGACTTTCCTTTTATGTGTTGATGTATAATTGGGTGTGATAAAAGTGATTTAGTGACTATGCTTTTAGGCTTAATTATTCATGTGTTTGAATATGTTTGTGTGGGTACGTGCATGTAACAATAGTGGCCCATTGTTCATTTTAGGGTTTTTTAAGTCTTCGTCATACTATTTGTTGGTTTATTATGCTTTGGTACAAAAAAAACGTAAATAATAGTCTTTAGTCTTACTTCCGGTATTTGACTGTCAGTTAACTTTAACTGTTAGTCTATATTAAAAAAACAACTAGCTTGACCACGGTCAACCAAGTGGACTGACGGGAAACTACTGGAAGCAGGACTAAAGACTAATATTTAAGATTTTCTAGACCAAAGCCAATATTTCGTACTAATAGTAGGACCAGCACCTAAAAACCCCTTCATTCTAGGTTGACCGACTGCACAGATGATGCTTTCTTGATTGCACACTATAGTTATTTGCTCAGCCATCGATCTGGCAGCATAATGCTTCTGCCAATGAGGCATATTTTATGTATTTCACTGGTTTATTTTCAATTCAATAACATAAATGTAAGTGGGTTAAGCGGTTTCACTAGGAACATTTCGTATTTTAGTGAATTATTCGTTAACTCTTAGTAATAAACCAAACTTAGATTTCCATAAGAAGCATATATTGTTTACTTACTGAAAGACTCGGATTTGAATAGAACTATATAGATTTCTTTTGACAATATGCGTATTGGTTTTGCGTCATTCCAAGCCAAAGAGTATATACTACTAACATGGATGAATAGTTTGTTTACAACTGAAAAAATGAAGAAGTTTCCTAACTAAATTCCTCTAAAGTTCTCATTATTAATAATTTTGATCTTTGTTAAAGATTGAAGAAATTTAGCCCCTACCTTTTTTTAAAGAAAATTAAATTCTTAAGATTTCTTTGTTGAGGCCGAATTTTTCAAATTTTCTTTTCCCTTTATGACTTGGAAGTCATTTCATAAATGAATTCTGCCAAATGCACATCCAATACAAAAGCATTTTCACATGTTAATATGTGTCAGGCACAAAGAGTGGACTAATAAAAGATATGCATGCTAGCTAGCAGTGTCCTTAGGGGTAACGTTGAAACAGTAGGAAGCATGGTTTCAAAATGAGGCATTAATTTAGATCTTAGTGGTTAATAGGGGAATTTGAATCTTCTTGAAACATGATTTAGGTACAGTTGGTTGGTCGGCTAAAGCTTTTAATCAGTGAGCATAGCTCTTAATGTCTGGATTTTTTTTCACTATTGTTGGTAAATTTTTAGGTGCGACTTTGGAACCCCTCTTGAAAGTTTTATTTCATTTGTTATTTGAATACCTTAAGATCGGATTATAATTAGAATACATGTACAGTTTCAATCCTTTTGTATATGGGATGATAGATCTTGAAATTGTATTGGAATAAAGAAAAATATTTGCATTAAAATATTTGTGAGGTGTTGCTAATTGCTGATTATTTACATTAAAGCATTTATGGGTATTACTAAGTGTCTTGCTTTCGTAATTGCTCTCCGCTTTGTCAGTCTATTCTTTCCAAGACAGATGATTCATTTACATAGTCATAACATTTTTTTCAATGTAGCATTTCTAGATGTTGGATCAGAACATTTGTACTCAATATTGATTTTATCAAAAAGTTTGATTTAAGTTGTGGATAACTTTACCATGTTACGTTGCAAATGCCGCAGGTGGGTCTTAGGCCTAGGCGGGATCCTTGGGATTAGACATCAGGCTAAACTTTGCATTGGGTGTCGGTTTGTTTCTAATTGCCAATATCATTGCCTAACCTCTCTCAAATCACCTTACTTCTTAAAGTGTCATAATTAATCAAAACAGTAATGCCAGCATTTCTGAAGTTGTTGTACATCAGTTTTTTATAACACCACCACTGAAGATAATAAAAAAACTCTTGAAGTAAGTATAACTCAAGGGAATAAACTCTCTCAAAGGTGCCACGTGTATAACTTTGTTGTGATCTTGAGAGGGAAGATGACAATGTTTGAACAAGGATATTGCAGTCTGTGGTGCGTGAGGAATGGACATCCGATGTAATTAATTTTGTAGCACTGAGTAAAACAGAGATCGAAAAAGAGATGTCGACTTTCCTTCGATTCCTGTTGAATTGGAAGTTTGGAAACAAGTTTTACTGTAAGTTTTATTTAAGTACTTTGTCTTCTTTATTTGGCTAAGTTGTTCACATAGGATTATCTTTCAATGTAGAATCATATATTTCTTTTATATGTTCTAGAAAAAAAAAAAAAAAATCTTTTATTCGAAGACTATATACTACCAAAAAAAAAAAAAAAAAAAAAAATCTTTTATTTGAAGACTATATATTACCAAAAAAAAAAAAAAAAAAAAAAAGCAAAGTTTTATGAATTCGCTCAACTTTCAGAGTATACCATTCGGAACAACCTTAAAACTATTTGGCTTATTTCAAAACCCTGGCTTAGTTGTGTGGGTTTTTTCTTTTAGGTTTTGATGTGTGGGTTTTTTAGTCATGTCTATAATATCTAGATTCAAACTTTTATCTAATTTACAAGAAAATGCAGTTACTTTCGCTAAGGTATTATATTATTTAACAATAAGTCTATCTTGATCATCTTTAAACATTCTAATTATAAATGGTTTTCTCAACCTTCAGGCATGGCTATATGAATGGTCAGCGCTATGGATTAGTTACAATATATTACTATATACTATTTGCTGATTGACATGGAGAGCTTAGTACAACATTGTTCCAGCGAAGCTTCACTTTTGATGGCCCAACGTGCATTGTAGTTGAGGCAATCTATGAACTTGAGCAAGTAGTGAGTACAAGTGAGAGCATATATAATTAAGGATTGTATATATTGAATTTTATCAAAGTCATGTAACTCGCATTGCTAGGGACATCTCATGTACTCTTGGAAGGCCTCCTTTTAATTCACATATATATTTGATTTTTTTGGTAGACCAGAATACTTGATTCTCACCACATCAAGAAGAAACATGTTAATGTTTGACAGTTGTTTAGTTTAATTAATATAGTTGGTAACTTATTGTGTGTGGGCAAATGTGTAGTGTACTTTGGAACCCCTCTTGAAAGTTTTATTTAATTTTTCATTTGAATACCTTAAGATTATGGTTAGAATACCTTTACACTTTCAATCCTTTTGTATATGGGATGATTGACCTTGAAATTGTATTGGAATAAAGAAAAACATTTATATTAATTTGTTTGTGAGGTGTTGCTAATTACCGATTATTTACAATAAAACATTTATGAGTATTACTCAGTGCCTTGCTTCTGTAATTGGTCACCGCATTGTCAGTCTATTCTTTCCAAGATAGATGATTCATTTACAAAGTCATAACTGTTTTCTAAATTAAGCATTTATAGACGTTGGATCTGAAAATTTGTACTCAATATTTATTTTATGAAAAAGCTTGATTTAAGTTGCGCATAACTTTACCATGTTACGTTGCAAATGCCACAGGAGGGTCTTAGGCCTAGGCGGGATCCTTGGGATTAGACATCAAGGTAAACTTTGCATTGGGTGTCGGTTTGTTTCTAATTGCCGGTATGATTGCCTAACATATCTCAGATCACCTTATTTCTTGAACTGTAATAATTAATCGAGACTGCAATGCCAGCATCTTTTAAGTTTTTGTACATTAGCTTTCTTATAACACCACCACTAAAGATAACAAAAAATATTCTTGAAGTAAATATAACTGGGGATTGAATTCTCGAAGGTGCAACGTGTATTGCTTTGTTGTGATCTTGAGAGAGAAGATGGCAATGTTTGAACGAGGATATTGCAGTCCTTGGTGCATGAGGAATAGACATCCGGTGTTGTTGATTTTGTAGTACTGAGTTAATTTGAGATCAAATAAGGGATGGTGAATTTCCTTCGATTCCCGTTGAATTGAAAATTTGGAAATAAGATTTACTATAAGTTTTATTTTAATGTTTTGTCTTTTATATTTTACTAAGTTGTTCACTTAGGATTATCTTTCAATATTTAAATGTTATTTCTTTTACATGTTCTCAAAAAAAATAAAAAAACTTTTATTTGAAGAGTATAATACACAAAAAAAAGAAAAAAAAAAAAATTCATTTAGAGATATACTCTAACTTAGATAAAATTTGTTGTCCACTTTTAAAAATAACTAACCGCCAAAAAAATGTCTAGTTTTTGCAATCATCATTTATCAAAGTTAAAAATTATCAAACAAGTTGAATTTTTGTAGAGATGTTCATTATGGTTAGTAGTTCAAATCCACTAAAAATGAGGTTTTAAATCAGTAAGCATAGGCTTTAATTTCTGGATTTTTTTTTCATTGTTGTTAGTAAATTTTTAGGTGTGACTTTGGAACCCCTCTTGAAAGTTTTATTTAATTTTTCATTTGAATACCTTAAGATTATGGTTAGAATACCTGTACACTTTCAATCCTTTTGTATATGGGATGATTGACCTTGAAATTGTATTGGAATAAAGAAAAACATTTACATTAATTTGTTTATGACGTGTTTCTAATTACCGATTATTTACAATAAAACAATTATGAGTATTACTCAATGCCTTGCTTCTGTAATTGGTTACCGCATTGTCAGTCTATTCTTTTCAAGATAGATGATTCATTTACACAGTCATAACTTTTTTTCTAAATTAAGCATTTCTAGACGTTGCATCGGAAAATTTGTACTCAATATTTATTTTATGAAAAAGTTTGATTTAAGTTGCGCAAACTTTACCATGTTACGTTGCAAATGCCACAGGAGGGTCTTAGGCCTAGGCGGGATCCTTGGGATTAGACATCAAGCTAAACTTTGCATTGGGTGTCGGTTTGTTTCTAATTGCCGGTATGATTGCCTAACATATCTCAGATCACCTTATTTCTTGAACTGTAATAATTAATCGAGACTGCAATGCCAGCATCTTTTAAGTTTTTGTACATCAGCTTCTTTTATAACACCACCACTAAAGATAACAAAAAGATTCTTGAAGTAAATATAACTGAAGGGAATGGATTCTCTCGAAGGTGCAACGTGTATAGCTTCGTTGTGATCTTGAGAGGGAAGATGACAATGTTTGAACGAGGATATTGCAGTCCTTGGTGCGTGAGGAATAGACATCCGGTGTAGTTGATTTTATAGTACTGAGTTAATTTGAGATCGAATAAGGGATGGCGACTTTCCTTCGATTCCCGTTGAATTGGAAATTTGGAAATAAGATTTACTATAAGTTTTATTTTAATGTTTTGTCTTTCATATTTTACTAAGTTGTTCACTTAGGATTATCTTTCAATGTTGAAATGTTATTTCTTCTACATGTTCTCAAAAAAAAAAAAAAAAAACTTTTATTCGAAGAGTATAATACACAAAAATAAGAAAAAAAATAAAAAAAAAATTTTTTTTTTTTTTTGTAAAAATTCATTTAAAGATATACTCTAACTTACATAAAATTTGTTGTCCACTTTTAAAAAATAACTAACCGTCTAAAAATGTCTAGTTTTTGCAATCATCATTTGTCAAAGTTAAAAATTGTCAAACAAGTTGAATTTTTGTAGAGATGTTCATTATGGTTAGTAGTTCAAATCCACAAAAAATGAGGTTTGAAATCAGTGAGCATAGGCTTTAATTTATGGATTTTTTTTCACTGTTGTTGGTAAATTTTTAGGTGTGACTTTGGAACCCTTCTTGAAAATTTTATTTAATTTGTCATTTGAATACCTTAAGATTATGGTTAGAATACCTGTACACTTTCAATCCTTTTGTATATGGGATGATTGACCTTGAAATTGTATTGGAATAAAGAAAAACATTTACATTAATTTGTTTGTGAGGTGTTGCTAATTACCGATTATTTACAATAAAACATTTATGAGTATTACTACTCGATTACCTTACTTCGTAATTGGTCACCGCGATTGTCGGTCTATTCTTTCAAAGATAGATGATTCATTTTTACATAGCCATAACTTTTTTTTAAATTAAGCATTTCTAGACGTTGGATCGGAAAATTTGTACTCAATATTTATTTTATGAAAAAGTTTGATTTAAGTTGCGCATAACTTTACCATGTTACGTTGCAAATGCCACAGGAGGGTCTTAGGCCTAGGCGGGATCCTTGGGATTAGACATCAAACTAAACTTTGCATTGGATGTCGGTTTGTTTCTAATTGCCAATATCATTGCCTAACATCTCTCAGATCACCTTATTTCTTGAACTGTCATAATTAATCAAGACTGTAATGCCAGCATCTCTTAAGTTGTTGTACATCATATTTTCTTATAACACCACCTCTAAAGATAACAAAAAGATTCTTGAAGTAAATATAACTGAAGGGAATGAATTCTCTCGAAGGTGCAACGTGTATTGCTTTGTTGTGATCTTGAGAGAGAAGATGACAATGTTTGAACGAGGATATTGCAGTCCTTGGTGCATGAGGAATAGACATCCGGTGTTGTTGATTTTGTAGTACTGAGTTAATTTGAGATCGAATTAGGGATGGTGAATTTCCTTCGGTTCCCGTTGAATTGAAAATTTGAAAATAAGTTTTACTGTAAGTTTTATTTTAGTGTTTTGTCTTTTATATTTGACTAAGTTGTTCACTTAGGATTATCTTTCAATGTTGCAATCTTATTTCTTTTACATGTTCTCAAAAAAAAAAATAATTTTTTTTTTTTAATTTGAAGAGTATAATACACAAAAAAAAAAAAAAAAAAAAAAAAAATAATTTAGAGATATACTCTAACTTAGATAAAATTTGTTGTCCACTTTTGAAAAATATCTAACGGTCAAAAAGTGTCTAGTTTTTGCAATCATCATTTGTCAAAGTTAAAAATTATCAAACATGTTGAATTTTTGTAGAGATGTTCCTTATGGTTAGTAGTTCAAATCCACTAAAAATGAGGTTTTAAATCAGTAAGCATAGGCTTTAATTTCTGGATTTTTTTTTCATTGTTGTTAGTAAATTTTTAGGTGTGACTTTGGAACCCCTCTTGAAAGTTTTATTTAATTTTGCATTTGAATACCTTAAGATTATGGTTAGAATACCTGTACACTTTCAATACTTTTGTATATGGGATGATTGACCTTGAAATTATATTGGAATAAAGAAAAACATTTACATTAATTTGTTTATGACGTGTTTCTAATTACCGATTATTTACAATAAAACAATTATGAGTATTACTCAGTGCCTTGCTTCTGTAATTGGTTACCGCATTGTCAGTCTATTCTTTCCAAGATAGATGATTCATTTACACAGTCATAACTTTTTTTTCTAAATTAAGCATTTCTAGACGTTGCATCGGAAAATTTGTACTCAATATTTATTTTATGAAAAAGTTTGATTTAAGTTGCGCATAACTTTACCATGTTACGTTGCAAATGCCACAGGAGGGTCTTAGGCCTAGGCGGGATCCTTGGGATTAGACATCAAGCTAAACTTTGCATTGGATGTCGGTTTGTTTCTAATTGCCAATATCATTGCCTAACATATCTCAGATCACCTTATTTCTTGAACTGTAATAATTAATCAAGACTGCAATGTCGGCATCTTTTTAAGTTTTTGTACATCGATTTCTCTTATAACACCACCACTAAAGATAACAAAAAAGATTCTTGAAGTAAATATAACCGAAGGGAATGGATTCTCTTGAAGGTGCAATGTGTATTATAGCTTTGTTGTGATCTTGAGAGGGAAGATGACAATGTTTGAACGAGGATATTGTAGTCCTTTGGAATGCGTGAGGAATAGACATCCGGTGTAGTTGATTTTTTATAGTCTTGAAGTTAATTTGAGATCGAATAAGGGATGGTGAATTTCCTTCGATTCCCGTTGAATTGAAAATTTGGAAATAAGTTTTACTATAAGTTTTATTTTAATGTTTTGTCTTTCATATTTTACTAAGTTGTTCACTTAGGATTATCTTTCAATGTTGAAATGTTATTTTCTTTTACATGTTCTCAAAAAAAAAAAAAATTTTTTTTTTCAAGAGTATAATACAATATAAAAAAAAAAAAAAAAAAAAAAAGGGAAAAAATTCATTTAGAGATATACTCTAACTTAGATAAAATTTGTTGTCCACTTTTGAAAAATATCTAACGGTCAAAAAATGTCTAGTTTTTGCAATCATCATTTGTCAAAGTTAAAAATTGTCAAACATGTTGAATTTTTGTAGAGATGTTCCTTATGGTTAGTAGTTCAAATCCACTAAAAATGAGGTTTTAAATCAGTAAGCATAGGCTTTAATTTCTGGATTTTTTTTCATTGTTGTTAGTAAATTTTTAGGTGTGACTTTGGAACCCCTCTTGAAAGTTTTATTTAATTTTTCATTTGAATACCTTAAGATTATGGTTAGAATACCTGTACACTTTCAATCCTTTTGTATATGGGATGATTGACCTTGAAATTGTATTGGAATAAAGAAAAACATTTACATTAATTTGTTTATGAAGTGTTGCTAATTACCGATTATTTACATTAAAACAATTATGAGTATTACTCAGTGCCTTGCTTCTGTAATTGGTTACCGCATTGCCAGTCTATTCTTTCCAAGATAGATGATTCATTTACACAGTCATAACTTTTTTCTAAATTAAGCATTTCTAGACGCGTTGCATCGGAAAATTTGTACTTGTATTTATTTTATGAAAAGTTTGATTTAAGTTAAGCATAACTTTACCATGTTACGTTGCAAATGCCACGAGGGTCTTAGGCCTAGGCGGATCCTTGGGATTAGACATCAAACTAAACTTTGCATTGGATGTCGGTTTGTTTCTAATTGCCAATATGATTGCCTAACATATCTCGGATCACCTTATTTCTTGAACTGTATAATTAATCAAGACTGCAATGCCAAAGATCTTTTAAGTTTTTGTACATCAGATTTTCTTATAACACCACCACTAAAGATAACAAAAAAAGATTCTTGAAGTAAATATAACTGAAGGGAATGGAATCTCTCGAAGGTGCAACGTGTATAGCTTTGTTGTGATCTTGAGAGGAAAGATGACAATGTTTGAACGAGGATATTGCAGTCCTTGGTGCATGAGGAATAGACATCCGGTGTTGTTGATTTTGTAGTACTGAGTTAATTTGAGATCAAATTAGGGATGGTGAATTTCCTTCGGTTCCCGTTGAATTTAAAATTTGAAAATAAGTTTTACTGTAAGTTTTATTTTAGTGTTTTGTCTTTTATATTTGACTAAGTTGTTCACTTAGGATTATCTTTCAATGTTGCAATCTTATTTCTTTTACATGTTCTTTTTTTAATTTGAAGATTATAATATACAAAAAAAAAAAAAAAAAATTTAAAAAAATTCATTTAGAGATAAACTCTAACTTAGATAAAATTTGTTGTCCACTTTTGAAAAATATCTAACGGTCAAAAAATGTCTAGTTTTTGCAATCATCATTTGTCAAAGTTAAAAATTGTCAAACAAGTTGAATTTTTGTAGAGATGTTCATTATGGTTAGTAGTTCAAATCCACAAAAAATAAGGTTTTAAATCAGTGAGCATAGGCTTTAATTTATGGATTTTTTTTCACTGTTGTTGGTAAATTTTTAGTTGTGACTTTGGAACCCCTCTTGAAAGTTTTATTTAATTTTTCATTTGAATACCTTAAGATTATGGTTAGAATACCTGTACACTTTCAATACTTTTGTATATGGGATGATTGACCTTGAAATTGTATTGGAATAAAGAAAAACATTTACATTAATTTGTTTATGAGGTGTTGCTAATTACCGATCATTTACAATAAAACAATTATGAGTATTACTCAGTGCCTTGCTTCTGTAATTGGTTACCGCATTGTCAGTCTATTCTTTCCAAGATAGATGATTCATTTACACAGTCATAACTTTTTTCTAAATTAAGCATTTCTAGACGTTGCATCGGAAAATTTGTACTCAATATTTATTTTATGAAAAAGTTTAATTTAAGTTGCGCATAACTTTACCATGTTACGTTGCAAATGCCACAGGAGGGTCTTAGACCTAGGCGGGATCCTTGGGATTAGACATCAAGCTAAACTTTGCATTTGGTGTCGGTTTGTTTCTAATTGCCGGTTTGATTGCCTAACATATCTCAGATCACCTTATTTCTTGAACTGTAATAATTAATCGAGAATGCAATGCCAAATCTTTTAAGTTTTGTACATCAGCTTCTCTTATAACACCACCACTAAAGATAACAAAAAGATTCTTGAAGTAAATATAACTGAAGGGAATGGATTCTCTCAAGGTGCAACGTGTATAGCTTTGTTGTGTTCTTGAGAGAGGAAGATGACAATGTTTGAACGAGGATATTGCAGTCCTTGGTGCGTGAGGAATAGACATCCGGTGTAGTTGATTTTATAGTACCGAAGTTAATTTGAGATCTAATAAGGGATGGCTTACTTTCCTTCGATTCCCCGTTGAATTGGAAATTTGGAAATAAGATTTACTATAAGTTTTATTTTAGTGTTTTGTCTTTCATATTTTACTAAGTTGTTCACTTAGGATTCTCTTTCAATGTTGAAATCTTATTTCTTTTATATGTTCTCACAAAAAAATATATATATATATATATATTTGAAGAGTTGTAATATACAAAAAAAAAAAAAAAAAAAACGGGAAAAAAAAAAATTCATTTAGAGATATACTCAAACTTAAATAAAATTTGTTGTTCACTTTTAAAAAATAACTAACTGTCAAAAAATATATAGTTTTTGCAATCATCATTTGTCAAGGTTAAAATTGTCAAACATGTTGAATTTTTGTATAGATGTTCCTTATGATTAGTAGTTCAAATCCACAAAAAATGAGGTTTTAAATCAGTGAGCATAGGCTTTAATTTCTGGATTTTTTTTCAATGTTGTTGGTAAATTTTTAGGTGTGACTTTGGAACCCCTCTTGAAAGTTTTATTTAATTTTTCATTTGAATACCTTAAGATTATGGTTAGAATACATTACACTTTCAATCCTTTTGTATATGGGATGATTGACCTTGAAATTGTATTGAATAAAGAAAAAACATTTACATTAATTTGTTTGTGGTGTTGCTCAATTACCGATTATTTACAATAAAACATTTATGAGTATTACTTCGATTGCCTTATTTCTTTAATTGGTTACGCGATTGTCGAGTCTATTCTTTTCCAAGATAGATGATTCATTTACATAGTCATAACTTTTTTTTAAATTAAGCATTTCTAGACGTTGCATGGGAAAATTTGTACTCAATATTTATTTTATGAAAAAGTTTGATTTAAGTTGCGCATAACTTTACCATGTTACGTT
Source organism: Coptis chinensis (assembly GCF_015680905.1). Taxonomy (NCBI): domain Eukaryota; kingdom Viridiplantae; phylum Streptophyta; class Magnoliopsida; order Ranunculales; family Ranunculaceae; genus Coptis; species Coptis chinensis. The sequence goes on along the minus strand of NW_028238129.1, from coordinate 785 downwards.
GCAAATGCCACAGGGAGGTCTTAGGCCTAGGCGGGATCCTTGGGATTAGACATCAAACTAAACTTTGCATTGGATGTCGGTTTGTTTCTAATTGCCAATATCATTGCCTAACATCTCTCAGATCACCTTATTTCTTGAACTGTCATAATTAATCAAGACTGCAATGCCAAAGATCTTTTAAGTTTTTGTACATCAGATTTTCTTATAACACCACCACTAAAGATAACAAAAAAGATTCTTGAAGTAAATATAACTGAAGGAATGAATTCTCTCGAAGGTACAACGGTATTGTTTTGTTGTGATCTTGAGAGAGAAGATGGCAATGTTTGAACGAGGATATTGCAGTCCTTGGTGCATGAGGAATAGACATCCGGTGTTGTTGATTTTGTAGTACTGAGTTAATTTGATATCAAATTAGGGATGGTGAATTTCCTTCGGTTCCGGATGAATTGAAAATTTTAAAATAAGTTTTCTTATAAGTTTTTATTTTAATGTTTTTCTTTTTATATTTGACTAAGTTGTTCACTTAGGATTATCTTTCAATGTTGAAATCTTATTTCTTTTACATGTTCTCAAAAAAAAAAAAAAAAAAAAAAAAAAAAAAAAAAAAAAAAAAAAACTTTAATTTGAAGAGTATAATACACAAAAAAAAAAAAAAAAAAAAATAATTTTATTTTTTTTTAAATATACTCTAACTTACATAAAATTTGTTGTCCACTTTTGAAAAATATCTAACGATCAAAAAAAAATGTCTAGTTTTTTTTGGTATCATCATTTGTCAAAGT